>NC_091212.1:24105938-24133438 GCF_040958095.1 Procambarus clarkii
GGAACAACAAGTAACAATCACGGAACAACAAGCAACAACCACGGAACAACAAGCAACAATCACGGAACAACAAGTAACAATCACGGAACAACAAGTAACAATCACGGAACAACAAGTAACAACAAGCAACAATCACGGAACAACAAGTAACAATCACGGAACAACAAGCAACAACCACGGAACAACAAGCAACAATCACGGAACAACAAGTAACAATCACGGAACAACAAGCAACAATCACGGAACAACAAGTAACAACCACGGAACAACAAGCAACAATCACGGAACAACAAGTAACAATCACGGAACAACAAGCAACAACCACGGAACAACAAGCAACAATCACGGAACAACAAGTAACAATCACGGAACAACAAGTAACAATCACGGAACAACAAGTAACAACAAGCAACAATCACGGAACAACAAGTAACAATCACGGAACAACAAGCAACAACCACGGAACAACAAGCAACAATCACGGAACAACAAGCAACAATCACGGAACAACAAGTAACAATCACGGAACAACAAGCAACAATCACGGAACAACAAGCAACAACCACGGAACAACAAGTAACAATCACGGAACAACAAGTAACAATCACGGAACAACAAGCAACAATCACGGAACAACAAGTAACAATCACGGAACAACAAGCAACAACCACGGAACAACAAGCAACAATCACGGAACAACAAGCAACAATCACGGAACAACAAGCAACAACCACGGAACAACAAGCAACAATCACGGAACAACAAGCAACAATCACGGAACAACAAGCAACAACCACGGAACAACAAGCAACAATCACGGAACAACAAGCAACAACCACGGAACAACAAGTAACAATCACGGAACAACAAGTAACAATCACGGAACAACAAGCAACAACCACGGAACAACAAGCAACAATCACGGAACAACAAGCAACAATCGCGGAACAACAAGCAACAATCACGGAACAACAAGCAACAATCACGGAACAACAAGTAACAATCACGGAACAACAAGTAACAACCAACTCTCCGGAACCCGTCTTCCAAGACGGTGTTTTGTACCCATTCTCCTCCTACGGGACGACCTCCACTATTTCCTTTCCTTTATACACATTTTACAGTACCTTTTGTCAAGCTGTCCTCATTCCAGTACTGTCTCTTTCAGTAATGTTTATAGTATCTATTGCAGGAATGTTCATGGTATCTATTTCAGTAATGTTTGTGGTATCAATTGCAGTAATGTTTATGGTATCTATTTCAATAATGTTCATGGTATCTATTTCATAACATCTGTCAACAACTGTAATAATTTTCAGTTCAAAAAAGTTTTCTCTTGTTTTCTGTGTCTGTTTAATCACCATTTCCCCCCCCCCCCCATGTATAACATTATGAGAACACCAGAAGTAAGCACCACCGCACTAGCTAGGCCTACTAGCCAAGATGAGGTAGGCCCTGGAGATATCCAGTCATTGTTAGCCTCAGTGGTAGTTATCTTCCAAACTGGTAGTTGGAAGTTCATTCTAATCATCTCTAACTGTATTGTCAAGCCAATATTTTCCTAAATATTTTTTTTCAAGTCGAATTACTCACATATATGAACGTCATTGTGAGTTCTGGCGCGGCTGACCAGCTAAAGATAGCGTTTATAATTACTGCTGTTGGGGACAAGTAGCCTGTAGGTCTATCGAGGTCCACCCAAGGCTAACTACTAACCTTCCTCCCAGGATGCAACCCACAACAGTTGTTTAAGTCCAGGGTAAGTATTTTCTGCTAGGTCAATCAGGTGAAAGGAAACGCGTTAGAGTGTTTTTGTCCCTGGTCATCGAACCTAGGCTCTTCCATTGTGAGTCGAGGACGTACGCCACTGTACTTCAGAACCCCTTATAAATGTCATTCATCTGATCGTGAATTTGAATCATATTTTTCCCTTGTCCGCCATTTCTGAAGATAATTGTGAGTTGCGTTTGTCTGTCTTGGTAAGGAAGATTACAGATATCAGGGAGTTACTTCATTGTACCTCCCAATGATATCCACTCGCTTCAACACTGGGCGGTTTCTCTTTTAAAACTCTTTCAGAATATTTTCCAGCAACTTTTTTTTTAAGTAGCTTTAATTGTATCTCTTCCTCTTACTCTATTCCAGGAGCTTTATTCCGTCTCTTCCAGCAGCTACTTTACTCAGTATTCCAGGAGATTTTTTTCCAGTGCTCCAGGAATTAATTTTGTGTGGTCGAGCTCAATATTTTTGTCAATATTCCAGCAGTTATTTTTGTCAGCATTCAAGCAGCAATTTTTTGTCGATTTTCCAGGAACCGATTTGTGTCAGTATTCCAGCAGCTATTTTTGTAAACATTCCAGCAGCTGTGTAAGAGCAACTTACCAAGACAGATAATATTTCCAGAACTACTTGTCCTGCATGGAAACCTCGTCCCAGTCTCACTTTATTATATTCCAGCGTAGCCATACGCCCTTCCTTCACTGGAAGCTCATCTTGTGCCTTTTCCAGGCCAACCCTAATCTTTTTACGTTTGGCACCACACATAAGTATGGCACCACAATTAACCTAGGCATAGCACCATACATGACATAGGTGTGACACCACACTTAACACAGGGGTGGCACCAGACTTGATACAAGTGCCACCACACTTATGTAAAGTAACAGTGACATAATAAGAGCACCATAAAAGTGACAGTGACTTATAATGGCCTGAACGGATGTGAACATTTCCACTCTCTCTATGCGCGAGGCTTGATAAACATTTAAAGAAAGTTTTCTCCTCCACCGGAAAAGGACTTTCCGGTATTTCTGGAGCAAGAGGAGGAGGAGGAGGAGGAGGAGGAGGATGATGGGGGAAGGAGAAGCTGGAAGAGGATGATGAGAGGGGAAGAAGGTAGAGGAAGTGGAAAAAGAGCAATAGGAGGAAGAGACTAAGGAAATGAAAAGCAGATAAATTAGTTGGACAGAAAGGCAGAAAGAGGAGGGGAAAGCATTATCAGAATGAAGAGAAGTGGGAAGAGGATGCTGAAGATAAGGAAGAGGATGAAGAATAAGACGAAGAGGATGAAGAGAAAGATGAGGAGCGCAGAAAAATAAAGAGTCCTGCAGGATTCACGCCCTCTTAATCTTGCTCTGTTTTCTTACAGACATATCTGGACGCCATTCATCTTGGCTAGCTTGATGCTAAGGTCGCTGCCTCACTACCCCGGCTCTTATTAAGGCCACCACAATGGGCCGGACTCCCCCCCTTGCTCACTACGAATGGGGGGAAGATGAAGAAGCTGCACCCCTTTCTTGGTCACCCCTCACCCCGTCCCCCTAGGAAAGGGAAGGGAAAGGATCATTCCTCCCATTGATCTGCCTCTTGAAAGGATAAGGGGTTGGGGAAGGGGTTAAATGGGTCTAACTTTCAACTTGGTAAGACATAAATGCATAGTTTATATTTCACATACTGAGAAACAAAAGTCTGGGGAAAAACATACTGAGAAACAAAAGTCTGGGCCAACATACTGAGAAACAAAAGTCTGGAGCAACATACTGAGAAACAAAAGCCTGGGCCAACATACTGAGAAACAAAAGCCTGGACCAACATACTGAGGAACAAAAGCCTGGACCAACATACTGAGAAACAAAAGCCTGGACCATTTACTGAGAAACAAAAGCCTCGACCAACATACTGAGAAACAAAAGCCTGGACCAACATACTGAGAAACAAAAGCCTGGACCAACATACTGAGAAACAAGAGCCTGGACCAACATACTGAGAAACAAAAGCCTGGACCAACATACTGAGAAACAAAAGCCTGGACCAACATACTGAGAAACAAAAGCCTGGACCAACATACTGAGAAACAAAAGCCTGGACCAACATACTGAGAAACAAAAGCCTGGACCAACATACTGAGAAACAAAAGTCTGGACCAACATACTGAGGAACAAAAGCCTGGACCAACATACTGAGAAACAGAGACATAAAAAGTTCTCAGAAGTAAACATCGGGTTTCAACAAACAGATGAAAACAGCGAGACGTTATTTTCACTCGAGTGCGGCGTAATTGGTGCTACAACACTGTATAATTTCTCAATACCCAACAAAAGAGAGAAAGAGAAAGAGAGAGAGAGAGAGAGAGAGAGAGAGAGAGAGAGAGAGAGAGAGAGAGAGAGAGAGAGAGAGAGAGAGAGAGAGAGAGAGAGAGAGAGAGAAGAGAGAGAGATGAGTCCGTTTATAAACTTTCTTTTCACTTTTTTCTCCTGCCTTGTGTGTGTATATTAAGTATTGCTGCACTTTCGTGAATACATACCTCTCTCTCTCTCTCTCTCTCTCTCTCTCTCTCTCTCTTTTAACTACGACTAGGGCTCATTAGGGCTGTCAAATTACGTACTAATGAAACTGCAAGCAAGAGCTGTTATCCTACCTTAGCTCATCTGAACTCTATTCTTAGAGACTCATTTATTCATGAGAAAGTAATCAGAAACTATCACATAGGGAACACTCTCTCTCCCTCTCCTCTCTCTTTCTTACACGGACACTCATATTTGACTCTATTGTTTTGTTCTCTTCCATGCTCCCTATTACTCCCTTACACCTTCCTTACTGCATCTTTCATTCCCTCCCTTCCTTATTACATCCCATTCTCTATTCCATTCCTCACTACATCCCTCCCTTCATTAATCCCTCCAATACTTCCCTTCCTCCCTCCCTACACTCACATCGTCGGGTCGAAGTCGTAGTCTTATCCATCGGGTCAATAAATACAAGGAATTTTGAAGCTTACCCACCACAGAAGCACAGATTATTAAAAACAAATCTAGCACTGTGCAGTAGTCTTGAACTGCACACTGAATTCCAGGCGACCTTTATCCAGAAGAGACTGCATCATCTCGCTATCCACTTCTCTTCCAGAGATGCCAGAGGGCTCAGACAGAAAGGTTTACGGTTCAGCATCTATGCTTCTTGAAGACAGTGGAACGCTTTGCCTTCCAGTGATTTAAAAGGCACATTTCGAACATTTTCCAAAACATTTTTTGTATTATTTTTTTAATTATGTTTTTCAGTGAATGCTTATAGCCGTTTTAGTCACTTTTTCCATAACTTTTTCGTTGTATTATAATATTTTCCAGTTATAATACAACGTATTATAACTGTACATTTTATAATACAATGCAATAGTATTGCAACAATAGTTACAATTTTTCTTACACTTTCAAACAACATTTAGTTGAATTTTCAAGTAACTTTCTTAACTCTTTACTGTTTCTTCCAGCATCTGCATGGATAAATTAATATATTATGTCTCAGATTCTCCTCCCTCGGTGTGTCAAGCCATCGTTTTAACCACTATAAAGAAACAACGTTTCCATCAAGATTATCTGACGCTTCAATAACACAAATCTTTGCTCTCGGAACTGAAAATTCAAAACGCGAGCTACTCATGGAACTGGAAACCCACCACAAGGTATTCAAGCTAAATCTATAGGGGTAGAAAACCACTTCTCTGGCTTCTGTGACAATCAGAACAAGTATTCTCTAAATTGATATATCAGATCGATTCTAATCCCTATTGAAAAACCGATAGATTCGCCGTCTTTAATGCAACATCTTTTGTAGCAGACTACAAAAGATGTTGGATCCTCCTTCCCTTTATACCTTCCTAAGGCTCAACCTTTTACCTTCAAGATGAAACGGTATTTACCATTCACTTTTCCAAGCGTAATCCTCCACGTTCCAGCAGAGACAGTATCCACCTTTCCATTCTTCTTCTTCCAGTATTATCTTTCACGTTCCAGAGACGACGGCATCAACTTTTTGCTGTACTTTTTCCAGGCATAATCCTTGGCATTCCAGTAAAGACGGTGTTCTCTTTTCTCTTATATTTTTTAAGTCATAATCCTCCACATTCTAGCAAGAACCATATTTTGTCTTTTTTCGTGTACTTTTTTGAAGAAGATATTCTTAGGATTTCAGCACGTACTGCATTACTGGCTCTTCACTTCAAGCTTAGGCTCTTTACGTTCTAGAATTGTTTTACTTTCCGGTTATAAGGTATCTGAAGCTCTTTACGTTTTAATATACAAGGTATTTGGAAGCTCTTTATGTTCCAGAACACAAGGTATCTGGAAGCTTTTTACGCTCCGAAATGGGTGTCTGGAAACACCTTACAGTCCAGAATACAAGGTAACCAGAAGCTCTTTACATTCCACATTACAAGGCATCTAAAAGCGCTTTATGTTCCAGTATACAAGATATCTGGAAGCTCTATAAGTTCCAGAATGAAAGGTACCTGAATTATTATTACAATTAATATTTTATTTTTCCATGATTTCTTATCTAGACACAAAGTTCCAGACCCCAGTAGAGATTTTATCTTCATTTTCCTTCTACATATTCCAACAGTATATTTCACTTTCCCGTAAATAAGACAAGTTTTACCCAATCCATCGTCTGTTCCTTCAGCTCCCTCACACAAACCGTCTCTAGTACTCTCCAAACCCCTCTTCCAGAGAGCCCATCACCTTCCAGGAGGAACCATACCCATTCTCTTCCTCCTGGCCTCTATTCCAGGCCACACTCTTCTTCTCAAGTAAGGTTCTGGACGTATCCTCGCTTTGTGGTTATTTGTCTTCATTTCTGCTCCAGGTTTTTGCACTCTCTTGAAAGTGTCGAGAGAGCAACTCATAGACTGATTAATCTCATATTAATACATGGGTTTTGGGCAAATTTTTGTGGGTAGGAATCAAAGGAAAAAGTAATGAAAAGTAGGAAAGTAAAGAAAAAGCCTACGCTTCGCTCCCTCGTAGATCCTTATCAAGTTGCACCTTGATAAGAGAAAGAGAAAAAGCCTCACATACAATAACATGCAGCAACTTGATGCAAAAATGTTCTTAACAGAAAGAACATAAGAATTCAGGACACTGCAGAAGGTCAAGTGCCCCATACGTGGCGGCAACTATTTATATCCACCTTCAGTAAAAGCCTTAGCAGCTGACGGTTGCTATCTCTGACAACTTACTGACTGAATTTAAATATCTAAACCATCTCAGATTGGATGCTGGCTATCTTCACTAGATTGGCAGATAAATGGCTTGAACCTGTTCACTGCTGATTGGTTCATTTGGGGAGCTCGAAGCCTGATTGATTACCTTGAAATTTCAAAGATTACTTTAAATTATATTGATACATTACTACTTTCCAGTAATTACAAATATATAATAAGATAATTTTGTTTTTTAATTTAAAGTTGAATATTCTTTCCAATACCGCTGAAAACTATGCGTGTGTGTGTACTCACCTAGTTGTTCTCACCTAATTGTACTCGTCTTGTTGTGCTTGTGGGGTTGAACTTTGGCTCTTTGGTCCCGCCTCTCAACTGCCAATCAACTGATGTACAGATTCCTGAGCCTACTGGGCTCTATCATATCAACATTTGATATTCTGTATGGAGTCAGCCTCCACCACATCACTGCCTAATGCATTCACCTGTTAACTACTTTGACTATGAAAAGTTCTTTCTAACGTCCCTGTGGCGTTCGGTACTGGGTTGGGTAGCTCATTTGGGTACTCATTTGTGTGTGTGTGTGTGTGTGTGTGTGTGTGTGTGTGTGTGTGTGTGTGTGTGTGTGTGTGTGTGTGTGTGTGTGGGTGTGTGTTCGTGCGTGCGCACGTGTACATGAAGCATAACAATGGAACTTGATATCGAGAAACGACGATAACAACACCGACATTACTGAACTCCTTCGCATTTATACCCGAGGCGCAGCGGTACATTACACCCGCCCTGGCTAACGAGAGATCACGAGTTCGACACCCAGGCATTCAAGGGCTTCTCAAGGACATGGAGGCAAACTATGAAATGTTTGGGGAAGTGTGTGTGTGGATACACATAAACTATATATCCCCGTCCCTGTAACACTTTCCTCAGTTAATACAAATAAAAACAGGTATAAAACCAGATTAAAAAAAGACACGAAAAAGTTTGTCGGCAACATGGAAGCCAGTAATTATGCATTCAGAAAATATCGGAGTAACATTCAGCGCGGGGTTGAAACACACTCACAAACACACACGCACACACACACACACACACACACGCACACACACACACACACACACACACACACACACACACACACACACACAGGGACCAAAGAGCCAAAGCTCAACCCCCGCAAGCACAAATAGGTGAGTACACACACACACACACACACACACACACACACACACACACACACACACACACACACACACACACACACACACACACACACACAGGGACCAAAGAGCCAAAGCTCAACCCCCGCAAGCACAAATAGGTGAGTACACACACACACACACACACACACACACACACACACACACACACACACACACACACACACACACACACACCAGACTAGTCCCAGAACTGGAAGGTAAGAGCTACGAGGAAAGACTGTGGGAGCTAAACCTCACATCCCTGGAAGACAGACGAAAATTAAGAGGAGACATGATAACCACCTACAAAAATCTGAGGGGAGTTGACAGGGTGAACAAAGACAAACCATTTAGCATTAGTGGAACACGAACAAGGGGAAACAGGTGGAAACCGAGTACCCAAATGAACCACAGAGACATACGAATTTATTTTCAGTGTCAGAGTAGTTAACAAATGGAATGCATTAAGCAGTGATGTGGTGGAGGCTGACTCCATACACAGTTTCAAATATAGATATGATAGAGCCCAGTAGGCTCAGGAATCTGTACACCAGTTGATTAACAGTTGAGAGGCGGGACCAAAGAGCCAGAGCTCAGCCCCCGCAAGCACACCTAGGTGAGTATACAGTATAAGATGAAAGGGGTATAAACGTCTTTTCTTATATATAAAGAAGAGATATAACTATCGACATACCCGCCAAGCAGAACACCAAAGACGAACGTCTGTATAATAACACACGCAACATATGCGAACAGGAAAACATCCGGATGGCCCCAGAAACCTAATAGGAAAACCTTCAGAAAACTGCAGACAGCATACGTGAGACACGCCCACGAATAAGCAGCCACAGAGTGGAATGTTCACATTAAAAAAAAATTACTAGAGAAAGTGTAAAGATATGCATAAACGTTTATCATGGAACTGTGAGGAATGAGCTACTGTTCAACCTTACAGGGCAAGATTAGCTTTGATCCTTGAACATCATAAGGAAAAAGAAATGTTGAGCATATGAGACCAACACAATGGCTGGGACCTGGACGTGGGGTCACACAACGGCTGGGACCTGGACGTGGGGTCACACAATGGCTGGGACCTGGACGTGGGGTCACACAATGGCTGGGACCTGGACGTGGGGTCACACAATGGCTGGGACCTGGACGTGGGGTCACACAATGGCTGGGACCTGGACGTGGGGTCACACAATGGCTGGGACCTGGACGTGGTGTCACACAATGGCTGGGACCTGGACGTGGGGTCACACAATGGCTGGGACCTGGACGTGGGGTCACACAATGGCTGGGACCTGGACGTGGGGTCACACAATGGCTGGGACCTGGACGTGGAGTCACACGAGGAAACAGAACACCCAAATGAGCCAGAGAGAAGGTGGAAACATGTATACGGTGACTGTAACAAGTCAATACATAACAGGATAATAACGTCTGTATCAGACGTCATGCTGATACATAAATATAAAAATATAAACACAAAAACTCCATTTTGAACAAAGTATTTCAGAAAGTATCGTTCAAACACTGCATAATTCTCGCAATTTAAAGGGAAGGACAACTTTTTTTTTTCCCCCAAATGAGATTGGCTTCGTATGTTGATTCAAATATCAAGCAAATTTCCTTAAGTTTTCGGACGGACATCAAAGATTTTCGTGCCCTGGGCGCGCGCTAGTGTGAGTAAACACACTTAGGTACACTTAGGCTTTACAACTTTATAAGGTTTATATTCAGCTTTGATGTGAGCGCGTGCAAGAGTGTCTTGAACGAAGTGATAAACATTGCTGTAATTCTTGTATGAACGAGGCATAAACATCACTTAAACATGAATGGGTTTGAGGTGAATGAACAGGATGTAAACATTACTCGATTATAGTGAGTTGAACTTGGATGAATGAAATGTAGTCAGGAATGATTGGTGAAGCTTAGAGTTAGTTCAGTCATTCATTATGCACCAAGCTGAATGAGAGAGATATTAATGAGAATTATTTGATGAAGAGGAATAGAGATTCTCTCACACACACACACACACACACACACACACACACACACACACACACACACACACACACACACACACACACACACACACACACACATACACACACACACACACCGTGGAATGGTCTAGAAAACGGCTGCTAAAGTTCAACTCAGGAAAGTGTACAGTAATGAAATTAGGTGAAGGGAGCAGAAGACTGAACACAAGGTACCATCTGGGAGGTGATATCCTGCAAGAGTCAAATAGAAAGAAAGATCTGGGGGTTGATATCACACCGAACCTGTCCCCAGAGGCCCACGTCAAAAGGATATGATCAGCGGCATATGCTAGACTGGCCAACATAAGAACTGCCTTTAGAAACTTGTGTAAAGAATCGTTCAGGACCTTGTATATCACTTATGTCAGACCAATCCTGGAATATGCAGCTCCAGCCTGGACTCTATACCTAATTAAACACAAGACAAAGTTAGAGAAGATTCAGCGGTATACCACCAGACTAGTCCCGGAACTGAGAGGATTGAGCTACGAGGAAAGGCTAAGGGCGCTGACCCTCACATTCCTGGAAAACAGAAGAGTAAGGGGAGACATGATAACCACTTACAAATTTCTCAGGGGAATTGACAGTGTGGACAAAGACAAACTCTTTACCATGGGTGGAACACGAACAAGGGGACACAGGTGGAAACTTAGTACCCAGATGAGCCACATGAACGTTAGAAGGAACTTTTTCAGTGTCAGAGTAGTTAACAAATGGAATGCATTAAGCAGTGATGTGGTGGAGGCTGACTCCATACACAGTTTCAAATGTAGATATGATAGAGCCTAGTAGGCTCAGGATTCTGTACACCAGTTGATTGACAGCTGAGAGGCGGGACCAAAGAGATAGAACTCAACCCCCGCAAGCACAACTAGGTGAGTACACAAGCACATATTAAGCAAATTTGATAAACTTTACTGGTACAGGGTGCTGGTGGCTGAGTGGACAACGTCCTCTCGTCGTGGTCTCAGGACTAAAGCATTCTAGCTTCATACTTTATTAGCACGCTGGATACGTAGTCTTGAGGTCCGGGGTTCGATTCCCGACCCTGGTGGAAACAAAAATGGGCAGTTTCTTTCACCCTGATGCCCCTGTTATCTAGCAGTAAATAGGTACCTGGGAGTTAGACAACTGCTACGGGCTGCTTCCTGAGGATGTGTGTGGGTGTTGGAGAGAAATATATGTAGTAGATATAATAAAGGAACAATAGATTGGTTAGAAAGGCGGGGTCCAAGAGCTAATAACTCGATTCCGCAGACACAAATAGTAAATATACACACACAAATATAAAACAAATAGTAATCACACACACACACACACACACACACACACACACACACACACACACACACGCACACACACACACACACACACACACGCACACACACGCACACACACACACACGCGCACACACACACACACACGCGCACACACACGCACAACCGTCCCTAGCAAAAGTACTTAACAAACCTTCCCACACATACACTTTGTCACTTACAAGAACACTTAACACAGATACACTTCACGCACGCAAAAATAACACATAACACAATCTTCCTTCGTACAAACAACTCCCTTAACACACAAACACGCTCACACACGAGGCTCGCAACCCGAACACAAAACCGAACAGTGTGGCGAACACAAAGAGGTGTTCGCACTTCTGGGTGTATACACGCTATTTGATTATATCCCAGAATAGGTTCAGGCTGCCTATCCTCCTATTTTGGTTGTACTTATAAAAAAAATGAGGACCGTAGTATATATATTTACCAACTTACAACGAAATTATATAGTAGAAATCGGCACTATTGAGTTGGACAAACCGGAAAACTATTTTCTACTTATGTTGTAAAGACAAACTAACCTAACCTAACCTTCCCAGGCCTAATACACGATATCTGAGGCCTAATATAGTACATATGTGTACTATACTAGACCTAGGAATATTTAAGTTAGTTTTTTAGCTTCATTTGTTCTGACTTATATAGAGTGAACAGTACAAAATTCTACTATCTAATTGCTTTGAACGTCAATCTTTGTACTATGGTACACATAGTTACAAAACCTACGATCTAAACAGGCAAATGAGTTTGACTCAGGACTACAGCATACTTGCAGGTTGTACTAGCTTCTGTGGTCATTAAACTTCTGTGGTCATTAAACTTCTGTGGTCATTAAGTTTCTGTAGTCGTCTAAATAGTCTTCCAGAGGCGGCGTGGCCGTAAGCCTAACACCAACCCAGAGAGCGTTCGTTTCACTGACGTGATAAAAACGTCTCGGTAGGAGCCATTATACCAAAGCGTTTCTTAGCTCCCGGATCGGTCACAGCCGCTACACATTAATTATATGTTTGGTCGTAATTACCAGCGATTTACCTTCAGACTGTGGACCCTGACCAGCCAGCCAGCGAACCCCCCAAGTCTTAAATTGAAAAATGTTCTGTATTTATTTTTGTAAAATAATGGTTATTGGGAGGTGTAGTTGTCAGAGATAAGAAGGTGGGTGAGGAACAATGTGAGAGAGAGAGAGAGAGAGAGAGAGAGAGAGAGAGAGAGAGAGAGAGAGAGAGAGAGAGAGAGAGAGAGAGAGAGAGAGAGAGAGAGAGAGAGAGAGAGACAGACAGACAGACAGAGAGAGAGACAGACAGACAGACAGAGACAGACAGACATAAATATTTGGACACAATTCTAGAACCTTTTACCATAGAGTAGACAGAGATATAAGTCAGAGGATAAATATATAATACAAATCATAAAACAAAATGCTAAGTGATGGCTCGGGACCTCCTGATCTCTCGCTCCCTCTAAATTAATCAAAAAATACTTTTAATTACCATAATAACATAATTACGTCGCATGCGTCTTTAACGCATATTTATACCGCATGTGTATCGTGTTGTACATGAATATATAATTCATATCGCCATTAACTATTTAAATGGCTTTTCTGTAAGCCATTAAAAGTTCGCGGCCTGAAAAAGCAACTGTCTTAATCTCAAGATATAATCCTTTATAACCGCTAAATTACCCGGCCAAGTTTTAATGCCGTTGTGTAATCTTTCCGGAGAAAATAGTATCTGAGGTTCCTTATTGTAGTGTGATATACAGAGGTGCGTGAGAGGTTGGTATAGAGGTGTGACCTCTGGACCCACCTTTAGGGGGCATTAGGTGCGTGGGGTTGAGTTACTTCCCTGAGCTTCCGCTTCAGGGGAGGGTGGTGCTAGGTGGGGGCCCTCTTCCCCTTAGCTCTTCCCCTTCAAGGGAGGGTTAGGTGTGTCCCCTCTGACTTTTAGCTTCTGGGGGGTTATAGGCACGTCCCTCCTATCTTCCCCTACAGAGGGGTTAGCTGAGTCCCTGCTCATCTGACCTTTCGCTTCAGGGAAGGGATAGGTAAGTCTCTCCTGCCCTTTCACTTCCCATTTTCTATTGTTGGGACGAAAAGTTTATTAGATTTAGCGAGGTCCTTATAGTCTAGGGCCAACTGCTCTTCAACTGCTGGCGTTTTCCGGGATCGAACCCACCTATTTACTGCTAGGTAAGGGTACGAAAGTGTGTCTTTGAACTTGTTGTACAAGTTGAGCATCAGCTCCTGTCCCCACCCTGTCAATATCTGTATATTACTTTAACAATGATATATAAATGTGTGAATGGCATTGGTTTCCAACATACCTCCTTATCATTTTCTGTGTGTCCTCTCTCATCTTTGTCAAGTGTGATAACCTGGTCATTCACAGTCATCTTCCTCCTGACGTGACTATGGAACAGTTTGGGCTGGGACTTAGCATGGTAGGCAATATCATTCTCGTACTGCTTCTTTGCCACTCTAATAGTCTCTGTGTACTTACTTCTGACTTTTTGGTTTACATAGTAATGTCCTTCTTTTCTGTGCTCTCTATATTTCTACCATGCTCTTTGGTTTTGTAATTTTGCTTCCCGACACTGTTGAACCTTTGGCTGATGCTCGTCTTGCTTCCTTGACGCCTTACTTGTGGTAAAGTTCTATATTCAGCTTCTTAGAGTTTGTTAGTTACGTCCATCATGTCCTGTGTTGATTATCCTGTGTACTCACCTACTTGTGTTTGCGAGGGTTCAGCTCTGGCTCTTTGGTCCCGCCTCTTAACTGTTAATTAACTGAAGTACAGATTCCTGAGCCTACTGGGCTCTATCATATCTACATTTGAAACCGTGAATGGAGTCAGCCTCAACCACATCATTGCCTATTGCATTCCATTTGTTAACTACTCTGACACTGAAAAAGTTCTTTCTAACATTCCTATGGCACATTTGGGTACTCAGTTTCCACCTGTGTCACCTTGTTCGCGAACCCCCGGTGTTAAACAGTTTATCCTTTTCAACCTTGTCAATTCCTCAGAGCATTTTGTGGGTAGTGATCATGTCTCCCCTTACTCTTCTGTCTTCCAGTGTCGTGAGGTGCATTTCACGCAGCCTTTCTTCGTAGTTCGTGCCTCTTAGTTCTGGGACTAGCCTAGTGGCATACCTCTGAACTTTTTCCAGCTTCGCCTTAAGCTTGACAAGGTACGAGCTCCATGCTGGGGCCGCATAATCCACGATTGGTCTTACATATGTGGTATACAAGGTTCTGAATGATTACTTACACAGGTTCCTGAAGGCAGTTCTGATGTTAGCCAGCCTCGCATATGCCGCAGATGTTATTCATTTTATGTGGGCTTCAGGAGACAGGTTTGTCGTGATATCAACCCCAAGATCTTTCTCTCTCTCCGATGATTATTAAGATGAAGTACTTCATCTCCCATTCTGTATCCTATATCTGGCCTTCTGTTTCCACCGCCTACTTTCATTACCTTACAATTACTCGGGTTGAACTTTAGTAGCCATTTGTCGGACCATTCATTCAGTTAATCTAGGTCATCTTATAGCCTCATACTATCTTCATCTGTCTTAATCCTCCTCGTGATTTTTGCATCATCAACAAACAATGAGTGAAACGAGTCTATACCCTCAGGGAGATCATTTACATATATCAGAAACAGTATAGGTCCAAGGACTGACCCCTGCGGGACTCAACTCGTGACGCCTCGCCAATCTGAGGCCTCACGTACCCTCACACTGACTCGTTGTCTTCTGTTGCTTAGGTACTCCCTTAACCAATGGAGTACCTTCCCTTTCACTTCTGCCTGCATCTACAACTTTTGCACTAGCCTCTTGTGTGGTACTGTGTGAAAAGCTTTCTGGCAATCCAAAAATATGCAGTCTGCCCACCCCTCTCTTTCATGCCTCATTTTTGTTGTCTGGTAATAGAAGCGCGCGCGCGCGTGTGTCTGTATTCACCTAGTTGTATTCACCTAGTTGTGCTTGAGGGGGGTTAAGTTTTGCTCTTTCGGCCCGCCTCTTAACTGTCAATCAACTGTTACTAACTAATTTTATCCCCCCCCCCCCCCACACACACACACCCAAGAAGCAGCTCCTTAACAGTGTGGCCCGGCCCGGCCTGTGTGTGTGTGTGTGTGTGTGTGTGTGTGTGTGTGTGTGTGTGTAATTACCTAAGTGCAGTTACAGGATGAGAGCAACGTTCGTGGTGTCCCGTCTTCCCAGCACTCTTTGTCATATAACGCTTTGAAACTACTGACAGTCTTGGCCTCCGCCACCTTCTCACTTAACTTGTTCCAACCGTCTACCACTCTGTTTGCGAAAGTGAATTTTCTTATATTTCATCGGCATCTCTGTTTAGCTAGTTTAAATCTATGACCTCTTGTTCTTAAAGTTCCAGGTCTCAGGAAATCTTCCCTATCGATTTTATCAATTCCTGTTACTATTTTGTATGTAGTGATCATATCACCTCTTTTTCTTCTGTCTTCTAGTTTTGGCATATTTAATGCCTCTAACCTCTCCTCGTAGCTCTTGCCCTTCAGTTCTGGGAGCCACTTAGTAGCATGTCTTTGCACCTTTTCCAGTTTGTTGATGTGCTTCTTAAGATATGGGCACCACACAACAGCTGCACATTCTAGCTTTGGCCTAACAAAAGTCGTGAACAATTTCTTTAGTATATCGCCATCCATGTATTTAAAAGCAATTCTGAAGTTAGAAAGCGTGGCATAGGCTCCTCGCACAATATTCTTTATGTGGTCCTCAGGTGATAGTTTTCTATCTAGAACCACCCCTAGATCTCTTTCTTTATCAGAATTCTTTAAAGATTTCTGACATAATATATAGGTTGTATGGGGTCTATGTTCTCCTATTCCACGTTCCATAACATGGCATTTATTAACATTAAATTTCATTTGCCAAGTGGTGCTCCATATACTTATTTTGTCCAGGTCATCTTGTACAAGATGACCTGGACAACAACACTCCTCTTGTACAAGAGGAGTGTTGTTAACGCATATGTCGACCGTGCTCTCAGCCACAGCTCAGAATGGAAGCAAGTCGACGAAGAACTCTGTAGGGTAAGGCAGGTCCTAGTCAATAACGGCTTCTCCAATGGTTTCGTTGAAGACATCATAAGAAGGAAAGTGAAAAGCCATGCAACCTCTGAAGAGACAACTAACACAACACCTATACCCCCTATTAGACTATTTTACAGGAACTTCTTTTCCACAGTTCATAAAACGGAGGAAAGGGTCCTGAAAGATATTGTTAATAGAAACGTTATCCCTACAGACAAAAATCAGAGGATACAACTGACGATTTACTATAAAACCAGAAAAACAGCCAGCCTACTGATGAGAAACTCTCCAGACACAAAACAGAACGCTTTAAAAGAGACTAACGTCGTCTATGCCTTCAAATGCCCACTTGGGGACTGTAAGCTCCAAAAAACCCAGTATATAGGCAAGACAACAACATCTCTTTCTAGGCGTTTAACGATGCATAAGTAACAGGGCTCCATTAAGGAACATATAATCTCTTCCCACAACCAAACCATCGCCAGAGAAATCCTAGTAAACAACACAGAAATCATCGATAGATACAGCGATAGCAGGCGGCTTGACGTTTGCGAGGCACTACACATCAAGAAGTCAACACCAGCAATCAACAGCCAATTATTGCACAACTATATTCTACCCACCTCAAGACTCCGCTCCAATATAGAAGCATCAAGAAATATGGACCAATAGGCTTTCTACAAACACTTCTATTCAATATCCATTGTTTCGTGTTCTGTCTTGTGTTGATGAAATTAATACCCTATTAATACTCTTGTTCTGTCTTGTGTTGATGAAATTAATACCCTATTAATACCACATTTTGTTCTGTCTTGTGTTAATGCCACATCACCCCTTCCACCTCACTCAAATGTAGATATAAAATCGGAGATACGTAAGTTCTATTCAGTTGTGTATTTGTGAACTAAAGTCTTTGAAAATGTAATAAGTTTTACGAAACGCGCCCGTGTCGCGTCAGACTAGAAATAAAAATGAATTTTGGAGAATTGATTTTTGATTTACCTCCAACAGTGAAGCGTAATGTACGAAAGATTGAGAAAATTCGTGTTAGAATTATTAATCTTACTTTTTCGGTCATATTTAATAATATATATATATATATATATATGAATATGAATGAAAACTCACACCCCAGAAGTGACTCGAACCCATACTCCCAGAAGCAACGCAACTGGTAACTACAGGGCGCCTTAATCCGCTTGACCATCACGGCCGTCAAAAGGAAGTGATAGCCGAGGCTATTTGAGCCACTTCCCCGACGGCAACTCGGATGGTAATCTTGGGCATAGCATTTCACCAAATCACCTCATTCTTTGGGGCACACGTGAGGAACACAAATGCGAACAAAGTGTGTGCCAAACGTGTGCCCCAAAGAATGAGGTGATTTGGTGAAATGCTATGCCCAAGATTACCATCCGAGTTGCCGTCGGGGAAGTGGCTCAAATAGCCTCGGCTATCACTTCCTTTTGACGGCCGTGATGGTCAAGCGGATTAAGGCGCCCTGTAGTTACCAGTTGCGTTGCTTCTGGGAGTATGGGTTCGAGTCACTTCTGGGGTGTGAGTTTTCATTCGCATATAGTCCTGGGGACCATTCAGGCTTGTTCGCATATATATATATATATATATATATATATATATATATATATATATATAAATATATATATATATATATATATATATATATATATATATATATATATATATATATATATATATATATATATATATATATATATATATTTATATATATATATATATATATATATATATATATATATATATATATATATATGCGAACAAGCCTGAATGGTCCCCAGGACTATATGCGAATGAAAACTCACACCCCAGAAGTGACTCGAACCCATACTCCCAGAAGCAACGCAACTGGTAACTACAGGGCGCCTTAATCCGCTTGACCATCACGGCCGTCAAAAGGAAGTGATAGCCGAGGCTATTTGAGCCACTTCCCCGACGGCAACTCGGATGGTAATCTTGGGCATAGCATTTCACCAAATCACCTCATTCTTTGGGGCACACGTTTGGCACACACTTTGTTCGCATTTGTGTTCCTCACGTGTGCCCCAAAGAATGAGGTGATTTGGTGAAATGCTATGCCCAAGATTACCATCCGAGTTGCCGTCGGGGAAGTGGCTCAAATAGCCTCGGCTATCACTTCCTTTTGACGGCCGTGATGGTCAAGCGGATTAAGGCGCCCTGTATATATATATATATATATATATATATATATATATATATATATATATATATATATATATATATATATATATATAAATATATATATATATATATATATATATATATATATATATATATATATATATATATATATATATATATAAATCGAGAAGTGAATCTCCATGTATGTCTTCCTTCTACCTACTCCCGCCCCCCCCCCCCCTCTCCTTACACAGTGCTAACATCTTGTGGGAACCCGGGGCGGCTCTGCCTGGGTGGGTACAGACCAGCCCAAGTGACAGGCGGAAACATCTATGTTTTACTATCAAGTTGTGGCCAAAGAAAATGTTCCGATCATAGTTTGACCAGAGTAGGATTTTATGTGTGTAGCGGGACACGAGAGAGAGAGAGAGAGAGAGAGAGAGAGAGAGAGAGAGAGAGAGAGAGAGAGAGAGAGAGAGAGAGAGAGAGAGAGAGAGAGAGAGAGAGACAGAGAGACAGAGAGAGAGAGACCGTTCCTGAAGTCGGGGGAAGGACTGTCGCATTAAATAGACAATTCTTATTGGTATTCCAGAAAGGTTGGTGACGCCATGTCCGTAAGCGTGTGGGAGGGTTAAGGGTTTGTGAAAGGGACGGCAACGGGCTGGGAAAAGGGCTGGGAAAGGTTTTTTAATGATGAAGGGGTAAGAGGAAAAGGGAAGGGGGGGGTAGGAGAAGGGGTGGATCCCGCGAACTGTCTTATTGGAGTTCAGTGAAGAGATAGGGAGCTAAGGTGCATCTTAAGGTAAGGGAATGGACGAATTTGCATTAAGGTAAGAAAAGGGGTGAAAAGGGTTCACACAGAAAATACTAAGCTAGGTAGAGATGGGATCAGGGCTGAAATAAGCGTACAAAAACAGGTGCGGTGTTGAACAGATTAAAAACCATTGTATTAACATTGAAAGCGTTGGAAAAGTGGTCACATAGAGCGCAGAAATTTTATAAAATACTAGTAAATGTTTTGATGTGTGAATGACTCACTGGATGAGTGGTGAATGACCGCACGGGTGGGTGGATGAGTGAATGGATGAACGTGATTTGAGTGAACAGATGAACGAATGGAAAGTTGGATATTTAGATTAATTGAAATACTAACTGGCTAACTGGGTGGCTAGCTAGGTGACTGGGTGGCTAGCTAGGTGACTGGATGGGTAGTTAGGTGACTGGATGGGTAGCTAGGTGACTGGATGGCTGGCTAGGTAGCTGGGTAGCTGACTATAGCTTGCCGAGTGGCTGGGCGGCTGGTAGACTGGGTGGCTGGTAGATTGGGCGGCTGGTAGACTGGGTGGCTGGTAGACTGGGTGGCTGGTAGACTGGATGGCTGGCAGACTGGGTGGCTGGTAGACTGGGTGGCTGGCAGACTGGGTGGCTGGTAGACTGGGTGGCTGGCAGACTGGGTGGCTGGTAGACTGGGTGGCTGGTTGACTGGGTGGCTGGTAGACTGGGTGGCTGGTAGACTGGGTGGCTGGTAGACTGGGTGGCTGATAGACTGGGTGGCTGGTAGACTGGGTGGCTGGTAGACTGGGTGGCTGGTAGACTGGGTGGCTGGTAAACTGGGTGGCTGGTAGACTGGGTGGCTGGTAGATTGGGTGGCTGGTAGACTGGGTGGCTGGCAGACTGGGTGGCTGGTAAACTGGGTGGCTGGTAGACTGGGTGGCTGGCAGACTGGGTGGCTGGTAGACTGGGTGGCTGGTAGACTGGGTGGCTGGTAGACTAGGAGGCTGGTAGACTGGGTGGCTGGTAGACTGGTGGATATAGAAGACTAATTCTGATAGTTGTTAGGAGGCCTGGAGCTTGCCCTTCCCACAGCTCATATTAGCACATACTCTACCCCCCGTTTGTCCTGGAACACGACCCGCCAATTGCTTTACAACCACGTTCCAGTTACTACTGGGTCAATAGAACCAACAGTCAGTCAATCAGAAAGTCCGCAAAATAAATGAATCACCAATCGTATGGGTGAGTGAAATCGTTCATTCACCCATACATTTACTTATCCATCCCCCCTCCTTCCCTCACTTTATCCACTTATGCATCCATGCACCATTTCATCAATCTACTCACTATTTCACCCTTCCTCTTCCATCAAAACAAATAAAACTAGTGGCTCCAAAATGCGCCCGATTCAGCGACAACATTTACTGTCATTTCTGTGGTATAATTTATCTCTCTTTCCTTTTGTCTCTCTCTCTCTCTCTTCCTATCTCTTTCTCTTTCACTCACCTCTTATCTCTCTTTTTCAATTTCAGTCTCCACCTCCCTCTTTCTTTTTCACTTTCTCCCTGTTTCTTTCTCCTTTAATCACTCGTTCATTTCTTAAACAAAGACTAAGGAACGTTATCAGTTGTGGTAACGTTGGTGATGAATCTTGAGGTTATCTTGAGATGATTTTCGGGGTTTTTAGTGTCCCCGCGGCCCGGTCCTCGACCAGGCCTCCACCCCCAGGAAGCAGCCCGTGACAGCTGACTAACTCCCAGGTACCTATTTACTGCTAGGTAACAGGGGCATTCAGGGTGAAAGAAACTTTGCCCATTTGTTTCTGCCTCGTGCGGGAATCGAACCCGCGCCACAGAATTACAAATCCTGCGCGCTATCCACCAGGCTACGAGGTCCTTTGAAGCTGGGAGCTGGGAGCTGCTGCCCTACAGCAGCTCAGCTCAAGGCTCTCCCTAGACGCTCACTTTTACCCAGCTTTATATTTATCATTACAACTGAACTAAAACGTAATGCGAATTAACAATCAAGTAAGGAAGAGGATAATCCTGCAGGAGGCAGGTGTGTGGTATGGGCCGCCTCTAGTCACTTGTCTTGATGTCACGTGTGTGTCTACATGTTCAGTACACGTGTTCCAGATGGGCGTCCAGCTAGGGATGAGTGGCGCTGACGGAGTGATGTTCTTGAGGGAGACACAATCAGCATGAGGCGGCTGAGCGCTGAGCGCCTTGTGTTGTGATTGCCGACTTCTGTTTTTTTTTTGTTTTCCACGAAGTTGGGCCAGATGAGGAGCTTTTGCGAATATGTTTCCTGTACATAACAGTAAGTCCGACGACGTCTCTGCGATGCTGTAGGCTCTGATGTCCTGACCAGTCAATTCAGAACGGGTCAAGACTAGAGATGAGTCTTCTCTTTCACTCGCTCTGTTCATATCTCACCCACTACCTCTTTCTTCTCCCTCCCCCTCTCTCCCCCTCTCGCATACATCATGTTGGCCATTCTCACAAGATAAACAGATAAATCACACACTTGCCAGAGGGTGCCGGCGTGCTTACCCGCTCTCCAGACGACACCATACATCTAGGGTGACACACTTGTACTCACCTAGTTGTGCTTGCGGGAGTTGAGCCTTGGCTCTTTGGTCCCGCCTCTCCACTGTCAATTAACTGGTGTACAGATTCCTGAGCCTACAGAGCTCTATCAAATCCACATTTGAAACTGTGTATGGAGTCAGCCTCCACCACATCACTACCTAATGCATTCCATCTGTTAACTACTCTGACACTGAAGAAATGATTTCTAATGTCTCTGTGGCTCATTTGGGTACTACGTTTCCACCTGTGTCCCTTTGTTCGTGTTCCTCACGTGCTGAAGAGTTTGACTTCCAGGGACGTGAGGTTCAGCTTCCTCAGTTTTTCCTCGTAGCTCATACCTCTCAGTTCTGGGACTAGTCTGGTGGCATACCGCTGAATCTTCTCTAATTTTGTCTTGTGTTTAACTAGGTGTGGAGTCCAGGTTGGAGCTGCATACTCCAGGATTGGTCTGACATAAGTGGTATACAAGGTCCTGAACTATTCCTTACACAAGTTTCTAAAGGCAGTTTTTATGTTGGCCAGTCTAGCATATGCCGCTGATGATATCCTTTTGACGTATGCCTCTGGGGACAGGTTCGGTGTGATATCAATCCCGAGATCTTTTCCTCTATTTGACTCTTTCAGGATATCACCTCCCAGATGGTACCTTATGTTCAGCCTTCTGCTCCCTTCGCCTATTTCATTACTTTACACTTTCCTGAGTTGAACCTTAGTAGCCATTTTCTAGACCATTCTTCCAGTCTGTCTTCATATGTTTTGATTCTTCTCATAATTTTTGAATCATCAGCACACATTAAGAGAAATGAGACTATACCCTCTGGAAGATCGTTACATATATCGGAAACAGGATGGGTCCAAGTATAGAGCCCTGTAAGACTCCGCCGGTGACATCTCGCCAATCTGATGTCTTCCCCTCCCCCCCTCACAGTTACTTGCTGTTTCCTGTTGCTTACATACTCCCTTATCCACTGGAGCATCTTACCTTATACTCCTGCCTGTTCTCTCAAAAAGAACGTCGCTTTTGGCCGTTTGTCCGTATGGCCAAATTTGGACGTAATTTGAAAATGAAAATAAATTTGGGATTTTTTTTTTCAACAACAGTAAGTTAAGGGTCCTCTGATAGGTTTGGTGGGCAGGAAATTCTCATAAAGTTTCAAAACGTTATGAAAAACGTTAATTTAAAGTGTCCTCTTATAACCTCTGCGCGTACGCCGGACGACTCAAACAGAAAACGGAACAGAACGTCATTTTTGTGAGTCGATTTCATTTCAAATTACGTCCAAATTTGGCCATAGTGCGCATACCAGCCAAAAGCGACGTTATTTTTAAGAGGACGGGTTGCACTCCTGCCTGTTTCTCCAACTTTTGTAACAGCCTTTTATGGGGTACTGTGTCAAAGGCTTTCTGACGTATGTGTGTTTGTGTGTGAGATTATGTGAGTGGGTATATGAGTGTATTTATTATTTGTGTCTGCAGAATCGAGCTATTTAGCTCTTGGACCCCGCCTTCCTAGCCAATTAATTTTTCCTCCATTATGTCTAGTACATATATTTCTCTCTAACACACGTGCACACACATACATCCCCAGGAAGCAGCAAGTAGTAGCTGGCTAGCTCTTAGGTACCTATTTACTGCTAGGTGAAAGAAACTGTGCCCAGTTGTTTCCGCCTCCGGGAATTGAACCCGGGCCATTCGGACTACGAACCCTGAGCGCTGTCCTCTTAGCCGCGAGGCCCTCTACTCACCTAGTTGAGCTTGCGGGGGTTGAGCTCTGGTTCTTTGGTTCCGCCTCTCAACCGTCAATCAACTGGTGTACAGATTCCTGAGCCTACTGGGCTCTATTATATCTACATTTAAAACTGTGTATGGAGTCAGCCTCCACCACATCACTGCCTAATGCATTCCATCTGTTAACTACTCTGACACTGAACAAGTTCTTTCTAATGTCCCTGTGGCTCATTTGAGTACTCAGTTTAAACCTGTGTCCCCTTGTTCGCGTACCACCAGTGTTGAATAGTTTATCCTAATCTACCCTGTCAATACCCCTAAGGATTTTGTAGGTAGTGATCATGTCTCCCCTCACTCTTCTGTCTTCCAGTGTCGTAAGATGCATTTCCCGCAGCCTTTCCTCGTAACTCATACCTCTTAGTTCTGGGACTAGTCTAGTGGCATACCTCTGAACTTTTTCCAGCTTCGTCTTGTGCTTGACAAGGTATGGGCTCCATGCTGGGGCCACATACTCCAGGATTGGTCTTACATATGTGGTATACAAGATTCTGAATGATTCCTTACACAGGTTCCTGAAGGCTGTTCTGATGTTAGCCAGCCTCGCATATGCCGCAGACGTTATTCTCTTTATGTGGGCTTCAGGAGACAGTGTGTACTCACCTAATTGTGCTTGCCGGGGTTGAGCTTTGGCTCTTTGGTTCGCCTCTTTGGTTTGGCTCGCTTTGATTCGCCACACACGCGCCGCTTTGTGAGGCGCGTGTGTGTGTTTGTGTGTGTGTTTACTAGTTGTGTTTACTAGTTGTGTTTTTACGGGGGTTGAGCTTTGCTCTTTCGGCCCGCCTCTCAACTGTCAATCAACTGTTTACTAACTACTTTTTTTCTTTTTCTTTTTTCTCCACTCCACACACACACACACACCCCAGGAAGCAGCCCGTGACAGCTGACTAACTCCCAGGTACCTATTTACTGCTAGGTAACAGGGGCATTCAGGGTGAAAGAAACTTTTGCCCATTTGTTTCTGCCTCGTGCGGGAATCGAACCCGCGCCACAGAATTACGAATCCTGCGCGCTATCCACCAGGCTACGAGGCCCCCTCGTAGTCTGTGTGTGTGTGTGTGTGTGTGTGTGTGTGTGTGTGTGTGTGTGTGTGTGTGTGTGAGTGAGTGAGTGAGTGAGTGAGTGAGTGAGTGAGTGAGTGAGTGAGTGAGTGAGTGGGAAGGAAAGAGAGACATAGAGAGAGAGAGAGAGAGAGAGAGAGAGAGAGAGAGAGAGAGAGAGAGAGAGACAGACAGACAGACAGACAGACAGACAGACAGACAGACAGACAGACAGACAGAAAACACGACCACTCATCAAAAGCACAATACTCCCATATTCGAACTTCGGGCCAATAAAGGCTCAAACTGCGTACATATCCCATAATCTCCCAGCGACGCTTTCACGCACAACCTCCACGCAAGCACATGCGCGTACAAGCCAGTCACCGCACACGCACAACAAACGCATAACTCATAATCCACAATGGACGCAACACGCAATAATAACGCCATGCGGAATGGGAGACGATAATCCATTGTGACGCACGTGCGTAGATTGTGACGGGCGTGCGTAGATTATGCGTAATATTTATAGGTGGTCCACTCTGTAGGGACGGGGCCAGGCCTGGGCTTTTAGTGCTTGGTGGTGCAGGCAAGCTCAGGGCGATGGGTGAAGCGGTGGATGCTGGTGGATGAGTGCTGGTGGATGAGGGGGGGATGGGTGCTGGTGGATGAGGGGGGGATGGGTGCTGGTGGATGAGGGGGGATGGGTGCTGGTGGATGAGGGGGGGATGGGTGCTGGTGGATGAGGGGGGGATGTATGCTGGTGGATGAGGGGGGTATGGATGCTGGTGGATGAGGGGGGGATGGGTGCTGGTGGATGAGGGGGGGATGGGGTGCTGGTGGATGAGGGGGGATGGATGCTGGTGGATGAGGGGGATGGATGCTGGTGGATGAGGGGGGATGGGTGCTGGTGGATGAGGGGGGATGGGTGCTGGTGGATGAGGGGGGATGTATGCTGGTGGATGAGGGGGGATGTATGCTGGTGGATGAGGGGGGTGGATGAGGGGGGATGGATGCTGGTGGATGAGAGGGGGGATGGATGCTGGTGGATGAGGGGGGATGGATGCTAGTGGATGAGGGGGGATGGATGCTGGTGGATGAGGGGGGGATGGATGCTGGTGGATGAGGGGGGATGGATGCTGGTGGATGAGGGGGGGATGGATGCTGGTGGATGAAGGGGGGATGGATGCTGGTGGATGAGGGGGGGGGATGGATGCTGGTGGTTGAAGGGGGGATGGATGCTGGTGGATGAGGGGGGATGGATGCTGGTGGATGAGGGGGGATGGATGCTGGTGGATGAAGGGGGGATGGATGCTGGTGGATGAAGGGGGATGGATGCTGGTGGATGAGGGAGGGATGGATGCTGGTGGATGAGGGGGGGGGTGGATGCTGGTGGATGAAGGGGGGATGGATGCTGGTGGATGAGGGGGGATGGATGCTGGTGGATGAGGGGGGATGGATGCTGGTGGATGAGGGGGGATGGATGCTGGTGGATGAGGGGGGATGGATGCTGGTGGATGAGGGGGGATGGATGCTGGTGGATGAAGGGGGGGATGGATGAAGGGGGGGATGGATGAAGGGGGGGATGGATGAAGGGGGGATGGATGCTGGTGGATAAGGGGGGATGGATGCTGGTGGATGAGATGGGAGATGGATGCTGGTGGATGAGGCGGTGGATAGAGATGTGGATGAAGAGGTGAAAGGAGGGATGCAGAGGGCGGATACTTGTGGATGAGGAGGTGGATGCTTGCGTATGAAGGGGGGGTGGGGAGAAGGAATGCTTGAAATGGGTGATTAACAATTGTATTTGTGAATAGAGTAATTGAAATGCTTATTGTCTGTCTGCCTGGTTGGATGGTTGACTGGTTGGCTGGTTGGATGGTTGGCTGGTTGAATGGTTGACTGGTTGCTAGGCAGTCTATCTGGCCGGTTTCCGGTTTATCTGGCAAGCTACCTGCCTGTCATTTTGTCTGGCTGGCTGGCTGGCTGGCTGGCTGGCTGGCTGGCTGGCTGGCGGGCTGTGTGGCTGGCTGGCTGGCTGGCTGGCTGGCTGGTGGGCTGGCTGGCTGGCTGGCTGGTGGGCTGGCTGGCTGGCTGGTGGGCTGGCTGGCTGACTGGCTGGCTGGCTGGCTGGCTGGCTGGCTGGTGGGCTGGCTGGCTGGCTGGCGGGCTGTGTGGCTGGCTGGCTGGCTGGCTGTATAAGGGCCTGGCTGACTGGCTGGCTAGCTGGCTGACTGGCTGGCTGGCTGACTGGCTGGCTGGCCGGCTAGCTGGCTGGCTGGCTGGCTGTATAAGGGCCTGGCTGACTGGCTGGCTAGCTGGCTGACTGGCTGGCTGGCTGACTGGCTGGCTGGCTGGCTGGCTGGCTGGCTGGCTGGCTGGCTGACTGGTTGCTTACACAGTATAGAGTTTCGGTTCAACACTTAATGATTGAATATTTTATGAAGACAGACTAAGAGCT
>NC_091212.1:24145938-24160938 GCF_040958095.1 Procambarus clarkii
AACGTTGATTTTCCAGCAGTCAGTCTTCCTCCTAGTTCCAGGAGGACTTGGGATGGCTGTGTGCAATCACGGGAACACACTGTCTCTAAGGCTCAATTGGCAACGGGGCGACAGGCAGTTCGTGGACCTTAAAGCCTCTCTCTCACTTTGCGTGGCACTCTCCTGCTTCTGTGCTTTCAGATCTTAACAAGGCTTTGAGTTTTTATGGAGTCATTTTTTGTCTTGGGGGATAAGGAGGAGGAGGAGGAGGGGGGGGGGGGGAGGAAGTAGTTGGGAGTCGAGGAGTCTCTACTGTAATGTTTCCAGGCGAGGGTACAGGAGGTACACACAGGACCCCTTACCCCACACCATAGGACCCTCTCCCAGCACACAGGACCCTCCCCTACACCATAGGACCCTCCCCCACACCATAGGACCCTCCCTCACACCATAGGACCCTCCCCCACACCATAGGACCCTCCCCCACACCATAGGACCCTCCCCCACACCATAGGACCCTCCCCCACACCATAGGACCCTCTCCCAGCACACAGGACCCTCCCCTACACCATAGGACCCTCTCCCAGCACACAGGACCCTCCCCCACACCATAGGACCCTCTCCCAGCACACAGGACCCTCCCCTACACCATAGGACCCTCTCCCAGCACACAGGACCCTCCCCCACACCATAGGACCCTCTCCCAGCACACAGGACCCTCCCCTACACCATAGGACCCTCCCCTACACCATAGGACCCTCCCCCACACCATAGGACCCTCCCCTACACCATAGGACCCTCCCCCACACCATAGGACCCTCCCCCACACCATAGGACCCTCTTCCAACACACAGGACCCTCCCCTACACCATAGGACCCACTATCAGCACACAGGACCTCTCTTCTAACACAAAGCTTGTACTAAAGGTATTCATTGTTAACATTTCCTCTTTTTGCACTCTCAGTCCCCAAAAATATTTTATACGTCTCTATCATGTCCTCCCTCTCCCTCCTCTTGTCCAGCGTCGTCAAGTTTAGCTCTTCCAGTTTCTATACTCCATCCCTTGTAATTCTAGGACACGCCCTGTTGCAAACTTCTGAGCCTTTCCGAGTTCCTTAGTGTGTTTCTTTAGATGTGGGCTCCATGATGGTGCAGCATACTCTAAAGCTGGTCTCACCAAGACTGTGTACAGCCATCAAAATGCTTCCATATTTAGGTTCCTGAATGATGTTCTGACTCTTTACTGCTGGCGTAGAGTATGTAGCTGACGTTATCCTGTTTATAAGAGCTTCTGGAGTTAGGTTTGGTGTTATGTCCTCTGACAGGTGTCGTCTCTAGTGACTCTCTAGTCGTCGTAGGGAAGCAGTTCCCCTTCATCGTGTACTGGCCTTCTGGTCTTTTGACGCCTGTTTCCCTTTCCATCGTCTTACACTTGCTGGTGTTGAACTCCAGTTGCCATTTATTGGACCAACTCTGTAGCTTGTGTGTGTATTTACTATTTGCGTCTACAGGATCAAACTGTTTGCTCTTGGACCCCGCCTTTCTAACCGTCGGCTGTCTAATGTACTGACTCCCGACCTATTTTTTGCTATCATATCTAGTACATACATTTCTCTCTAAAACTCACACACACACACACACATACACACACGCACCCAGAATGCACCCCGCAGAAGCTGTCTAACTCCCAGATTTATTGCTAGATAAACAGGAGCATTAACTGACTGAAACTGTCCATTTTTTCTGTCTCGGTTGGGAATCGAACCCGGGCCCCCCAAGACAACGACCCAGAGCGCTGTTACTGTGAGTATTTACAGTTTGTATTTACTATTTGTATGTGCAGAATCGAGCTATTACCTCTTGGACCCCGCCTTTCACACCAATTTATTTTTCCTCTATTATGTTTACTACATATATTCCTCTTACACACACACACACAACACCTAATCTATCTCCTGAGGCACATATTAATAGGATAACGACAGCAGCGTACTCTACACTGGCAAAAGTTAGAACATCATTCAGAAACCTAAGTAAGGAGGCATTTAGGGCGCTTTACACTGCCTACGTGAGGCCAGTTTTAGAGTATGCCGCCTCATCATGGAGTCCCCATCTGAAGAAGCATATAATGAAATTGGAAAAGGTTCAGAGGTTTGCAACGAGACTCGTCCCAGAGCTACGAGGGATGGGGTATCAGGAGCGCCTGAGGGAACTGCGCCTTACGACACTAGAAAGAAGAAGGGAGGGGGGACATGATAGGAATGTATAAAATACTCAGAGGGATTGACAGAGTGGACATGGACGAAATGTTCACACGGAATAGTAACAGAACGAGGGGACATGGATGGAAGCTTGAAACTCAGATGAGTCACAGAGATGTTAGGAAGTTTTCTTTTAGCGTGAGAGTAGTGGGAAAATGGAATGCACTTCAGGAACAGGTTGTGGAAGCAAATACTATTCATAATTTTAAAACCAGGTATGATAGGGAAATGGGACAGGAGTCATTGCTGTAAACAACCGATGCTCGAAAGGGGGGATCCAAGAGTCAATGCTCGATCCTGCAGACACAACTAGGTGAGTACAACTAGGTGAGTATACACACACGCGCGCGCAAACGCACACACACACATACACACATCCCCAGGAAGCAGCCCGCAGCAGCTGTCTAACTCCCAGGTACCTATTTCCTGTTAGGTGAACAGGAGTTTCAGGGTGAAAGAAACTCTGCCCAATTGTTTCTGCTTCTGCCGGGGATCGAACCTGGGCCCTTAGGACTACGACCCCAGAGCGCTGTCCACTCATCTGCGAGGTCCTTTCGTGTGTACTCACCTAGTTGTGCTTGCGGGGGTTGAGCTTTGGCTCTTTGGTCCCGCCTCTCAACTGTCAATCAACAGTTGTACAGATTCCTGAGCCTACTGGGCTCTATTATATCTACATTTAAAACTGTGTATGGAGTCAGCCTCCACCATATCACTTCCTAGTGCATTTCATCCGTTAACTACTCTGACACTGAACAAGTTCTTTCTAACGTCTCTGTGGCTCATTTGGGTACTCAGTCTCCACCTGTGTCCCCTTGTTCGCGTACCACCCGTGTTAAACAGTTTATCCTTATCTACCCTGTCAATTCCTCTGAGAATTTTGTATGTAGTGATCACGTCTCCCCTTACTCTTCTGTCTTCCAGTGTCGTGAGGTGCATTTCACGCAGCCTTTCCTCGTAACTCATGCCTCTTAGTTCTGGGACTAGCCTAGTAGCATACCTCTGAACTTTTTCCAGCTTCGTCTTGTGCTTGACAAGATACGGGCTCCATGCTGGTGCCGCATACTCCTGGATTGGTCTTACATATGTAGTATACAAGGTTCTAAATGATTCCTTACACAGGTTCCTGAAGGCTGTTCTGATGTTAGCCAGCCTCGCATATGCCGCAGATGTAATTCTTTTTATGTGGGCTTCAGGAGACAGGTTTGGTGTGATATCAACTCCTAGATCTTTCTCTCTGTCCGTTTAATGAAGGTCTTCATCTCCTATTTTGTATCCTGTGTCTGGCTCCTATTTCCACCGTCTAGTTTCATTTCCTTACATTTACTGGAGTTGAACTTTAGTAGCCATTTGTTGGACCATTCATTCAGTCTGTCTAGGTCATCTTGTAGCCTCCTACGATCTTCCTCTGTTTTAATCCTCCTCATAATTTTTGAATCATCAGCAAACAATGAGGGGAACGATTCTATACCCTCTAGATCATTTACATATATCATAAACAATAAAGATCCAAGGACTGACCCCTGCGGGACTCCACTTGTGACGTCTCGCCAATATGAGACCTCACCCCTCACAATGACTCGCTGTCTTCTGTTACTTAGGTACTCCTTTATCCAATGAAGTACCTTCCCTTTCACTCCTGCCTGCATCTCCAGCTTTTGCACTAGCCGTTTGTGTGGTACTGTGTCAAAGGCTTTCTGACAATCCAAAAATAAGCAGTCTGCCCACCATTCTCTTCCTTGCCTGATCGTAGAATTCAAGTAACCCTGTGATGCAGGACTTGCCATCTCTGAACCCATGTTGATGCTGTGTTACATAGTTCTTTCGCTCCAGATGTTCCATTAGCTTTTTCGCGCAATCTTCTCCATCAGCTTGCATGGTATGCAAATTAGGGACCTCCTGTCTATCCTGTTCAGGGCATCCTGTCTATCCCTCTTCTTTAATATCGGGACTACATTAGCCGTCTACTAAATTTTTGGCAGTTCCCCCATTACCAGTAATTTGCTATACACAATAGAGAGTGGCAGGCACAGTGCTTCTGCGCCTTCCTTTAGTATCCAAGGGGAGATTCCATCCGGGTCTATAGCCTTTGTCACATCCAACTCTAGCAAAAGCTTCCTTACTTCCCCACTGGTAATCTCTAACTCTTCTAGTGGTTCTTGGTTAACTATTCCCTCTCTTATCTCTGAAACTTCTCCTTGTTCTAATGTGAAGACCTCCTGGAATTTCTTATCCAGTTCCTCACACACTTCCTTGTCGTTTGTAGTGAATCTGTCTGCTCCTATCCTCAATTTCATTACCTGTTCCTTTACTGTTATTTTTCTCCTGATGTGGCTGTGCAGAAATTTAGGTTGAGTCTTTGCCTTGCTTGCGATGTCATTTTCGTATTGCCCTTCTGCCTCTCTTCTCATCTTGACGTATTCATTCCTGACCCTCTGGTATCTTTCTCTGCTCTCAAGTGTCCTGTTATTTCTATAGTTTCTCCACGCCCCTGTGTGTGTGTGTGTGTGTGTGTGTGTGTGTGTGTGTGTGTGTGTGTGTGTGTGTGTGTGTGTGTGTGTATGCGTGTGTGTGTGTGTGTGTGTGTGTGCACGCGCGCCCGTGCGCGTGCGCATGCAGACAGATGTTTTGGTATTACTAAAACCAGTCAGGATAATTTAATGCAATTTGGTATGATGATTACCGAGGACAAAGTCAAGACCGGATTAGATTTTGGCGAGTTTAGCTTGCCTATTAGTAGCTAATTTGCATAATTGAAAATCTTATGCAAATCCAGACTTTCACGACTCCCTTTTATGGTTCCTCTTCCTAAAGTGTCGCATCTTTGACCTCGAGACACAAGAAAATGTGTTCTATATACGCTAAATTACTTGTCTACAAGTGTTTGGTTAAAGCGAATGATCGCTATATGCGGTTTTTTTCCCCCTAGGCTGTTTTTTGGTTAGTTTATGAATATGTATAATTTTATAATTAATAATAAATAATTGAGACGGGGGACAGGCAGCTAGAGTTTATCTATACACATTAGGCTTATATCTAGGTTCTCTACCCTCCCACCGTGGTCTAATTACTGATCTTGTCTTTCTGTATGAACACATTCCTCTGTCCTTTCTCATTATTGCTAGTTCTCCCAATTTGGGATCTCGCTGGTCATTTCGAGTCAGAAAGAGAGAGAGAGTGTGTTTGAGTGACTTTACTCTAAATTTGTTTACTGTTCATGCCTGCGGGACCGAGCTCTTAGCTCTTGAACTCCGCTTTTCCAACTCTCGGTTTTCTGAAGAACTGACAACCGACCTATTCTTTCTCTGTCGTAGCTACAATATATACCTCTCTCTCTCTCTCTCTCTCTCTCTCTCTCTCTCTCTCTCTCTCTCTCTCTCTCTCTCTCTCTCACACACACACACACACACACACACACACACATCTCCAAAATATAGCTCCCAGGAGGTTCTAACTCACAGGTATCTATTTACTGCTTTCTTCATAATTTTAGCTAATGAACAATTTCACACATTTGTTTCTGCCTCGACCGGGAATCGAACCCGAACTCGGGGACTGAGACTCCCGAACGTGTGTGTGTGTGTGTGTGTGTGTGTGTGTGTATTCACCTAGTTGTGCTTGCGGGGGTTGAGCTTTGCTCTTTCCGTCCGCCTCTAAACTGTCAATCAACTGTTACTAACTACTAATTATTTTCCACACGCACACACACACACACACACACACACACACACACACACACACACACACACACACACACACACACACACACACACAACGACGGGAGACGGTAGGAGACACACGCGATTAGTGAGGTCCGCGGAAATTCGTCAATTTCTCGGGACATTGAAGGAGTATAGAGGCTAGATCATAGTATTTGGCCTCTCGCAGTGTGTAGCTAGCAGGGTGCAACATAGCATAGTCATATCGCTAGCGATAGTGCGAAGATTTGGTGAAGAAACCGAAAGTGGAGCTAGGGCATCACCGGTGCATGTAAGTGTGTGACCTGACCGGGTGGGACGACCCGCCGTGGAGCTACCTGATTGTGCTGTGAGTGGTGACTGTGATCAGTGGTACAGTGAATTAGTGAACTGTCACATAAAGATACATTGACTGACTCCAGAGCTTTGTGTAGACAGAGAAGAACCAACATCATCAATCTACCAGCACTTAGTGAATCACCTAGTGGGAGACAACGAAGGATAACCATCGTCATCATACATCGCCCTGCCCTTACTCATCTGGTTGTGTGAGCGGGAGGAGTCTGGTATGTACCCCCTCTCTGGTCAATTAATCAGGTGTACAGATTGAGGTAAAAGATTATCAAATTCTCGTTCAGGATATCATATATATTTAAAAATCTCAGAGTGGCTCATTTAGGCAGAGGTAACGCATAAGGGATATCTTGACACATACAAGCACGCCCGCCCACGTACGTATCCACGCACACAAGTGTGCACACGCTAAAACAGACACACACACACGTGCACACACACACACACACAATTGTTCAGTCAGGGGAAAAGGCATTAACACCTGGGATAGGACCTTACTATCCCCCCCCCCCTCTTGACCCCACCATCTGACCTGACCTGACTTAGTCGCCATCTCCGCCCCCCCCCCCACCCCCAGTCCCCCGCATCACCCATACACACACTCTTCCCCTCCCCACTCTTCCTCTCTCCCACTCCCTCTCTCCCACTCCCACTATCTCTCTCCTGCTCTCTCTCTAATGCTCTCTCTCTCTCCTGCTCTCTCTTTCCTGCTCTCTCTCTCTCTCTCTCTCTCTCTCTCTCTCTCTCTCTCTCTCCCTCTCTCTCTCTCTCTCTCTCTCTCTCTCTCTCTCCCTCCCTCCCTCCCTCCCTCCCCCTCTCCCTCCCTTTCTTTCCTTCCCCCTCCCTCCCTCTCTTTTCTTCCCCCTCCCTCTCTGCCCACACACACACACTCACCTCCCCCCCTCTCTCCCTCACCCGCTCTCTCCCTCACCCGCTCTCTCCCTCACCCGCTCTCTCCCTCACCCACTCTCTCCCTCTCCTCTCTCTCCCTCCCGCCTCTCTCTCCATCTCCTCCCCCCCCCTCCCCTTCTACTTTCTTCTCACTTCAGTGGAAGGGTCGGATCCCCCCCACCCACCCATTTATCTCTCCCTTTATCACTCCCTTTCTCTCTCTCTCTTTCTCTCTCTCTTCCTCTCTCTCTCTCTCTCCCTCCCCCATCGCAACAGGGTTAAACATGGCAGCCAGAGGTCCCAGGGGAACAGGAAAGAGCCAAGGTGACGAGATGAAGGAAATGTTCGCCCAGTTTCTGGAGGACACCAAGAGTGAGATGCAAGAAATGATGCAGGAAATGAGGAACGAAATAAGCAACCTGAAAAGAGAGCTGACAGCAGCAAAGGAGGAGATTAGAGCCCTCAAAGAGAATGGTATCGAGGCTGAGAATCAGAAAACCACCCAGGGAGAAGGTGGTAATAGTTTTCTGGATGAGAATGCCACAATAAAAGCAACATTTGCAGAAATACTAAAAAAAAATAACTCTGAAGTAATGACTGCAGTGATGGAGGTGGCCATGAAAGCAGCCACCTCGCAGGAGGCGGCACGCTCCACTAGCCAACTGCTGGAAAGGAACAGATCAGTGGTTGCTGTGGGTATTAAGGAGCAGGAAGGATCTAATAGGACAGAGTGGAATGACAAGGATAAAGCAGCAGTGAATGAAGTACTAAAGGCACTAGACATGGAAGGGGCTGAGCATAGCATTGAGATGGTTTTCAGGCTAGGCCGGTACAACAAAGACCGAGACCGAATGATAAAGATAGTGTTTGCAAACGAGAACACAAAAGAGAAGATCCTATCAAGGAAGAGCTCCCTGAAGAACGTGGGAAAATTAAAAAATGTATTCCTCCAGAGAGAGATGACAAGGGAGGAGAGAGCCGTGGCGGCAGAAGCAAGGAAGAGGCGCAGGGCGAGAGGGGAAACCAGGAAGTCACAGCTCCCAGCACAACACCCCCAGAGGCGAGGGGGGAACCCACAACCAGCTACCCAGTAACACCAGAAGGGAGGACAACCCCGCCTCCCTCCTCTGCATAGAAAACCCCCCTACCCCAAACCCTCCCTGCCCCCACTCAAATGTTCAGCCAAATCTCCCTCCCCCACACCCAATCCCCACCCTTCTACCCCTCCCCTCCTCCCAAGTCCTCCCTCCCACCCTTTCCTTCCCGTCCTCCCTCCCCTTTCACCCCATACCCTCCCTGTCTCTCCCCCTTCACTGGATCCCCGGCCCCTCATCCCAGTATCCTCTGAGACCCTGTTATCCACCTCACAGGTCCTCACAACCATGGAACAGCCTCCCCCACCAGCAGAACACTCACCAAGGAGGCGATTTGAGAAGGGACAGAAGAAAGTGAGCCTCAAAGCGATGTACACTAACATAGATGGAATTACAAATAAAGCAAATGAGCTTGGAGAACTGGTACTAGAGGAAAACCCAGACATAATAGCCCTCGCAGAAACAAAGATCACGAAAACGATTACAAATGCAGTGTTCCCACAGGACTATTATGTTATGAGGAAAGAGAGGGAAGGAAGAGGTGGGGGTGGTGTAGCTCTGCTGGTAAGAAAAGGCTGGGATTTTGAGGAGATGGATATTCAGGGCTGTGAAGGTTTCAGTGACTACATAGCAGGTACTGTAACAAATGGAGGGAAAAAAATTATAGTCGCAGTCATATATAATCCACCACCAAATGACAGAAGACCTAGACAGGAATATGATAGAAACAACATGGCCACCATTAACATAATAGAAGAGCAGCTTCTGTTGCTAGCAGGAATGGATATGGACTACTAATTATGGGAGACTTCAACCATGGGAAGATAGATTGGAAGAACAGAGACCCGCATGGAGGACCAGAAACATGGAGAGCTAAGCTGCTGGACGTGGCAACAAGAAACTTTCTAAGCCAGCACACCAAAGAACCAACAAGAATGAGAGGAGAAGATGAACCAGCAATGCTTGATTTGATATTTACCCTAAATGAATGGGATATAAGGGAAGTTAAGATGGAAGCGCCCTTGGGAATGAGTGACCACAGTGTATTGAACTTTGAGTACTTGGTAGAGCTAGGACTTATCTCCCCCAAAAAAGAACTAGGAATCAAAAGGCTGGCATACCGAAAGGGGAATTATGAACAGATGAGAAGTTTCCTAAGTGAAATACCTTGGGACACAAACCTCAGAGACAAGTCTGTACAGGGTATGATGGACTATGTTACCCAAAAGTGTCAGGAGGCAGTAAACAGGTTCATCCCGGCCCAAAGGGAAAAATCCGAGAAGCAACAGAAGAATCCATGGTATAATAGGGCATGTATGGAAGCGAAGAAACTGAACAAAAAGGCGTGGAGGAACTTCCGAAATAACAGAACACCAGAAAGCAGAGAGAGATACCAGAGAACCAGGAATGAGTATGTCAGGGTGAGAAGAGAAGCAGAGAAAAATTTTGAAAATGATATAGCAAACAAAGCCAAGACTGAACCAAAGCTACTACACAGTCACATCAGAAGGACAACAACAGTGAAAGAACAGGTATTGAAACTTAGAACAGGCGAGGACAGGTATACAGAGAGGTGTGTGAGGAACTCAACAAGAGGTTCCAGGAGGTCTTCACAATAGAACAGGGTGAGGTCACTGTGCTAGGAGAAAGGGAGGTAAACCAGGCGGCCTTGGAGGAGTTCGAAATTACGAGAGAGGAGGTCAAGAGACACCTGCTGGATCTGGATGTTAGAAAGGCTGTTGGTCCAGATGGGATCTCACCATGGGTACTGAAAGAGTGTGCAGAGGCACTTTGCTTGCCACTCTCCATAGTGTATAGTAAGTCACTAGAGACGGGAGACCTACCAGTAATATGGAAGACGGCGAATGTGGTCCCAATATACAAAAAGGGCGACAGACAAGACGCACTGAACTACAGGCCAGTGTCCTTGACTTGTATACCATGCAAGGTGATGGAGAAGATCGTGAGAAAAAACCTGGTAACACATCTGGAGAGAAGGGACTTCGTGACAAATCGCCAACATGGATTCAGGGAGGGTAAATCTTGCCTTACAGGCTTGATAGAATTCTACGATCAGGTGACAGAGATTAAGCAAGAAAGAGAGGGCTGGGCAGACTGCATTTTCTTGGATTGTCGGAAAGCCTTTGACACAGTACCGCATAAAAGGCTAGTACACAAGCTGGAGAGACAGGCAGGTGTAGCTGGTAAGGTGCTCCAGTGGATAAGGGAGTACCTAAGCAATAGGAAGCAGAGAGTTACGGTGAGGGGTGAGACCTCCGATTGGCGTGAAGTCACCAGTGGAGTCCCACAGTGCTCTGTACTCGGTCCTATCTTGTTTCTGATATATGTAAATGATCTCCCGGAGGGTATCGATTCATTTCTCTCAATGTTTGCGGACGATGCTAAAATTATGAGAAGGATTAAAACAGAAGAGGACTGTTTGAGGCTTCAAGAAGACCTAGACAAGCTGAAGGAATGGTCGAACAAATGGTTGTTAGAGTTTAACCCAACCAAATGTAATGTAATGAAGATAGGTGTAGGGAGCAGGAAGCCAGATACAAGGTATCATCTGGGAGAGGAAATTCTTCAGGAGTCAGAGAAGGAAAAAGACTTGGGGGTTGATATCATGCCAGACCTGTCTCCTGCAGCACATATCAAGCGGATAACATCAGCGGCATATGCCAGGCTGGCCAACATACAAACGGCATTCAGAAACTTGTGTAAAGAATCATTCAGAACTTTGTATACCACATATGTCAGGCCAATCCTGGAGTATGCAGCCCCAGCATGGAGTCCATATCTAGTCAAGGATAAGACTAAACTGGAAAAGGTTCAAAGGTTTGCCACCAGACTAGTACCCGAGCTGAGAGGTATGAGCTACGAGGAGAGACTACGGGAATTAAACCTCACTTCGCTGGAAGACAGAAGAGTTAGGGGGGACATGATCACCACATTCAAGATTCTGAAGGGGATTGATAGGGTAGATAAAGACAGTCTATTTAACACAAGGGGAACACGCACAAGGGGACACAGGTGGAAACTGAGTGCCCAAATGAGCCACAGAGATATTAGAAAGAACTTTTTTAGTGTCAGAGTGGTTGACAAATGGAATGCATTAGGGGGTGATGTGGTGGAGGCTGACTCCATACAGTTTCAAGTGTAGATATGACAGAGCCCGATAGGCTCAGGAATCTGTACACCTGTTGATTGACGGTTGAGAGGCGGGACCAAAGAGCCAGAGCTCAACCCCTGCAAACACAACTAGGTGAGTACACACACACACACACACGCACACACACACACACACACACACACACACACACACACACACACACACACACACACACACGCACACGCACACGCACACGCACACGCACACGCACACGCACACACACACAGACACAGAGGGGGGCCTCGTAGCCTGGTGGGTAGCGCGCAGGACTCGTAATTCTGTGGGCGGGTTCGATTCCCGCACGAGGCAGAAACAAATAGGCAATGTTTCTTACACACTGAATGCCCCTGTTACCTAGCAGTAAATAGGTACCTTGGAGTTAGTCAGCTGTCACGGGCTGCTTCCTGGTGTGCGTGTGTGGTGTGGGGAAAAAAAAGTAGTTAGTAAACAGTTGATTGACAGTTGAAAGGCGAGCCGAAAGAGCAAAGCTCAACCCCCGCAAACACAACTAGGTGAAAACAACTAGGTGAAACACACACACAGGAAGCAGCCCGTAACAGCTGTCTAACTCCCAGGTACCTATTTACTGCTCGGTAACAGGGACATCAGGTCGAAAGAAACTCTGCCCACTGTTTCTCGCCGGCGCCGGGAATTGAACCCCGGACCACAGGACTACGAATCCAGCGTGCTGTCCACTCAGCCACACCAGCGCCATTGAGCTGGTGTGTGTATGTACTCACCTAGTTGTGCTTGCGGGGGCTGAGCTCCGGCTCTTTGGTCCCCGCCTCTCTACTGTCACTCAACTGGTGGACATATTCCTGAGCCTACTGGGCTCTATCAAATCTACATTTGAAACTGTGTATGGAGTCAGCCTCCACCACAACACTACTTAATGCATTCCATTTGTTAACTACTCTGACACTGAAAAAAAATTCTAATGTCTTTGTGGCTCATCTGGGGACTAAGTTTCCACCTGTGTTCCCTTGTTCGTGTTCCACCCAGGCTAAAGTGTTTGTCCACCCTGTCAATACCCCTGAGAATTTTGTAGGTGGTTATCATGTTTCCCCTTACTCTTCTGTTTTCCAGGGATGAGGTTCAGCTCCCTTAACCTTTCCTCGTAGCTCATACCTGTCAGTTTCGGGACGAGTAATGTGTGTGTGTGTGTGTGTACTCACCTAGTTGTACTCACCTAGTTGTGTCTGCAGGATCGAGCATTGACTCTTGGATCCCGCCTTTCGAGCATCGGTTGTTTACAGCAATGACTCCTGTCCCATTTCCCTATCATACCTGGTTTTAAAATTATGAATAGTATTTGCTTCCACAACCTGTTCCTGAAGTGCATTCCATTTCCCCACTACTCTCACGCTAAAAGAAAACTTCCTAACATCTCTGTGACTCATCTGAGTTTCAAGCTTCCATCCATGTCCTCTCGTTCTGTTACTATTCCGTGTGAACATTTCGTCTATGTCCACTCTGTCAATTCCTCTGAGTATCTTATACGTTCCTATCATGTCCCCCCTCTCCCTTCTTCTTTCTAGTGTCGTAAGGCACAGTTCCCTCAGGCGCTCTTCATACCCCATCCCTCGTAGCTCTGGGACGAGTCTCGTTGCAAACCTCTGAACCTTTTCCAGTTTCATTATATGCTTCTTCAGATGGGGACTCCATGATGAGGCGGCATACTCTAAGACTGGCCTTACGTAGGCAGTGTAAAGCGCCCTAAATGCCTCCTTACTTAGGTTTCTGAATGATGTTCTAACTTTTGCCAGTGTAGAGTACGCTGCTGTCGTTATCCTATTAATATGTGCCTCAGGAGATAGATTAGGTGTTACGTCCACCCCCAGGTCTCTTTCACGCGTCGTTACAGGTAGGCTGTTCCCCTTCATTGTGTACTGTCCCTTTGGTCTCCTATCTCCTAGTCCCATTTCCATAACTTTACATTTGCTCGTGTTGAATTCTAGTAGCCATTTCTCTGACCATCTCTGCAATCTGTTCAGGTCCTCTTGGAGGATCCTGCAATCCTCATCTGTCACAACTCTTCTCATCAACTTTGCATCATCGTGTGTGTGTGTGTGTGTGTGTGTGTGTGTGTGCTTACCTAGTTATGCTTGCAGGGATTGAGCTCTGACTCTTTGGTCCCGCCTCTCAACTGTCAGGCAACTAATGTACATAGACCACTGGAACATTATCTAACACAGTGCACAGTTACAAACCCATTAAGATTTCAACTTAGATTCAACAGAGCAGAAGTTGTTAAACACATATGGCAAAATCTTACTGAAGCGACCATACGAGTCATAAATACTCATATTCCGCCCAAGTAAAACAGAAACAAGCAACACTTAGTGGGCCAGCCAGAGGCTTAGGGCCCGCGCTGGAATATCCCTGCAAAAAAAACAAAAAAACAAAAAAAAAACTAATGTACAGGTTCCTGAACTTACTGGGCTCTATCATATCTACACTTGAAGCTGTGTATGGAGTCAGCCTCCACTTTCTCCTCAGCCTGTGTGTGTGTGTGTGTGTGTGTGTGTGTGTGTGTGTGTGTGTGTGTGTGTGTGTGTGTGTGTGTGTGTGTGTGTGTGTGTGTGTGTGTGTGTGTGTGTGTTCACCCCATACCTTACATACAGCCATTCCGTTTCTCTTACATATCCACGTCAAAAACAGACGTACGTTTCCTAGCTAAAACTTCCGCAATGGCGAAGGTGATGAACGAACAATTATAAAAAAACACACATTTCCCTCTCTGATGGCACAAGAGTCGAACCCATTTGGTTCATTGTGTTGAAGAGCGTGATTCATGTTCTTTGCAAAAGTGACTTTTTTTTTATTTCCTTCTCATTTTAACGCGAAGCCGTCATCACTGGCTCCTTTTGATGAGGTTATTTCACAGGCGTCCCCGAAGCATGAAGCAAATTGAAGCATAATTGCTCCCCCTCGCTTGTGCCAATAACGAAGCCTTGAGATAGTTGTTCGAAGCTTCAATCGAGTGTCCTACCTTACCTTGGTTCTACCTACCTTACCTACCTTTTCCTACCTTACCTTTCGTGTCACACGAAATGAAGCATTGGCACTCATATGTGGCCGGCTCGAACACTGAATACACGACAGGATTCACCTTTCAATGCTCATGAACCTTTTGTTTACGTTAATGAGGCAATTTATGAACTCTGAAGCAGTATAAGGCTGTTTGTAACAATAATAATAACCCTGGATTTTGATATTTCGAAACATGTAAACTGCTTCATTAAATATGAACAATGCCGCCATGATTGAAGAATGATGTGCAGGATAGAGGTTGGGGGGGGGGGGAGGGCGTCAGGGGTCAGGAAGGGAGTGGAAGACATTGTATGGGTAGGCTGAGCATTAATGAATTTTAAATTTCACTGGAGTTTTGATATCGGAAAATTCTTGGATAATGGCAAATTAATTGTGTTCCCCACCCTTGAGATCTTCCCTACCTCCCCTCCCCCTCCCCCTTATCCCTCTCACCCTCATCCCTCTTCATCCCTCTCTCTCTCTCTCTCGAGAGAGAGAGATTGAGGATTGAGAGAGAGAA
>NC_091212.1:24170938-24175938 GCF_040958095.1 Procambarus clarkii
GTCAATCAACAGGTGTACAGATTCCTGAGCCTATCGGGCTCTGTCATATCTACACTTGAAACTGTGTATGGAGTCAGCCTCCACCACATCACCCCCTAATGCATTCCATTTGTCAACCACTCTGACACTAAAAAAGTTCTTTCTAATATCTCTGTGGCTCATTTGGGCACTCAGTTTCCACCTGTGTCCCCTTGTGTTAAATAGACTGTCTTTATCTACCCTATCAATTCCCTTCAGAATCTTGAATGTGGTGATCATGTCCCCCCTAACTCTTCTGTCTTCCAGCGAAGTGAGGTTTAATTCCCGTAGTCTCTCCTCGTAGCTCATACCTCTCAGCTCGGGTACTAGTCTGGTGGCAAACCTTTGAACCTTTTCCAGTTTAGTCTTATCCTTGACTAGATATGGACTCCATGCTGGACCTGCATACTCCAGGATTGGCCTGACATATGTGGTATACAAAGTTCTGAATGTTTCTTTACACAAGTTTCTGAATGTCGTTCGTATGTTGGCCAGCCTGGCATATGCCGCTGATGTTATCCGCTTGATATGTGCTGCAGGAGACAGGTCTGGCGTGATATCAACCCCCAAGTCTTTTTCCTTCTCTGACTCCTGAAGAATTTCCTCTCCCAGATGATACCTTGTATCTGGCCTCCTGCTCCCTACGCCTATCTTCATTACATTACATTTGGTTGGGTTAAACTCTAACAACCATTTGTTCGACCATTCCTGTGTGTGTGTGTGTGTGTGTGTGTGTGTGTGTGTGTGTGTGTGTGTGTGTAATTCTCCTATCTGTTCTAATGGAGACCGTGCTTTAACTCTTCGGACATGACTTTTAACTTTCAATTAACTAATGGTTGTGTTCCGCAACTCCTCGAGTTATCGAAATTACTTTTGAGTCCGTGTAGGGATCTCAAGACTACCTCTACTTCATTGTCCCCACCCCCACTACCTCTACGTCACTACCTTGACGCTTGAGGCGTTTCTAATGTCTGAATGATTGACTTGGGGACAATTCTAAATAGTTGTTCCTATGTATTGTGTACATCATGATCATTAAACTCCAGCAGCCTCCGTGTGAGTGTGACAATAGCAGTGAGAGAGAGTGAACATAACGTAAATTGTGAAAGTGAATAGAAAATGTGTGTTAAATAAGAAATAGGTAAAAAAAAAAGATAGTGAGAGAGTGAATATAAGAAAGAGGGGACCCTAACAGCCTTATCATTCAGCACCATAGTATATAAAATCTCTCCCCTCACCCACCTTTCCTTCATCCCTTCCCCTCCCCCATCATATCCTCTCCCTCTCCTAGCTTTGTTTTCCCTCTAATCTTCATGCATGACTTGCTGTCTTATCTCACACCTACCTACTCAGTAACCCTGTTATTGGCCTTTACAAACGGTGCCAGGGTGCCCGTAAAGCACCAGGCTCACACACGGGGGAGAGAGAGAGAGAGAGAGAGAGAGAGAGAGAGAGAGAGAGAGAGAGAGAGAGAGAGAGAGAGGAGACTGCTCTTTTCAACGCTTATGTGTTGACGTAGGTCACTGTGCTTTAAAGCTCTCTTGCAAGAGAAGGAGAGCTTAAGTTGCAGGACAAGGAGGAGGAGGGGGGGAAGGGGGAGGAGAATGAGGAATTGGGACAGCGATGAGCGTGTGAGACAGAGGAGAATGGGGTCCCGGGTACGAAGGGTGATGTGGTCTGTCTGGGGATGGGGGAGGTGGACAGGCAGAGAGCCAGAAAGGAGACGAGTCAGCGACAGAGAGTCGACCACACAAACAGAAACAGAGAGGTGAAGTGACAGAGAGACAGACAGACAGAGGTGAAGTGACAGAGAGACGAGACAGACAGACAGAGGTGAAGTGACAGAGAGACAGACAGACAGAGGTGAAGTGACAGAGAGACAGACAGACAGAGGTGAAGTGACAGAGAGACAGATAGACAGAGGTGAACGGAAATACACGACGCCTGACCACTTAGCTAACAAGAGACGGACAAAAACCTTCCCTACAAGGCTCAATAAACCCCCCCCCCCCACCTCCCCAATGAATTATTTTCTTATATTCGTCCACAGCAAAAAAACTATTTTAAACTATCATAGAGAACTGAGCGGTCAGCACACACTCGCGCCGCAAGGGCGAGGACCCGGGTTCGAATCCTCAGAGAGGGTGTAACGAGTCTTATCCTTCCTCTCTGTCCACCTCTATGAGACGCTAACAAGCGCCCACCTCCTCACCTGACCAGGAACACTCCATCATATGCTACACTTACATCTTCATTTTACACATATAGAACCACTTTGTTATGTGGTTGGTAGAACACTTCATTAGTGCTCGAAGCTAGTTAGTGAGCTAGTTAATATCAGATCAGCTTGTTGGTTGGGTACCAAGGCTGAGAGAGCCTACATTAGGTCACGTCACTAAATGAAATCATGTTACGTTACTGATTAACTCATCTCGATGTGTCATGTCAAATGGGTGGTTTCAGATTACAAGAAAATTTAGTTTAACTGCGTCAGGTGAGGCTTCTGACAGTTTCACTCGGAAGGGATCGTGTAAAACTCTATACGACTGTCACTACTAACTGTATGAACTATTGAACATTCAGTAATTTTATTAAAGTCCTGAACCTTTGATATTTCAACTCTATTCCTTGAACTGCACAATATAAATATAAATATAAATATATAATAATTAGCCAAAGGGACTTTGGCTAACAGTAAGAAAAGAGTACGACAAATTCTTTATAGACAACACTGAACATTGGTATAACAATTATGATCCTGAGAATGTACAACTGTTTTATGATGACCTCGTGAATAAAACCTATGAGGCCATTAAAAATATTGAGTCACACCAAAAAGACGGTACGTCTTTTTTTTTTTTTGGTGGACGAGGGTGGACTTGCCACACATGGTAAGCAGGTCAGACACAACCAGTACTATGATGATGTTAAACTGAAAGAGCTTAAATCAATTGCTAGACAGACAGATAAAGCATATAAGAGCCTTAGAACTCCTCAAATGTTAAAACTGTTTCAAGCCGCGCTTGCAGCGGCAAGGGAGAGAATGACTGAACTGAGACAAAATGAATGTGAGGGTTTTGTTAGTGGACTTAACCTGCATACTCCCCTGGGCAAAGCCTGGAAAGGCATAAACAAAATTATTGGTAAAAATAATAGACAAGTTTCACACCCAAACCCGCTACACAAAGCCAATCAGTTAATTACAAAATGGGCTCAGGTCTCCAGCTTTGGAATGTAACCAACTAGCACTAGGGAGAAATTGCAGGCGAAGTCCACAGACAGAAGTGCTCTCATTAACTTCATGTTGAGCAAGCAACATGATGAATGTGATGTTCCAGATACAGATTATGAACTGGATGCAGCCCTCTCCAGGGGCAGTAGCACTGCTCCTGGTGTGGACGGTATCACTTATGATATTCTAAGACTCCTACATCATGTACCCGGTAATCCATTATTAGAATTGTTTAACGCGAGTTATGTCACTGGGCAGTTGCCTGTATCATGGACCAACAGTCTTACTGTACCTGTACCAAAGCCTGGCCAACCTGATGGTTTTCGTTCCATCTCGCCGATCAGTTGCATGTGCAAAACCTTTGAGAGAATGGTGCTTAATAGATTATTGTCTAGAGTTAAAGAGCCTAATATCACCTAATATGTCACAATGGTTTCACACATGGTAAAAGTGTACACAACTGTATCACAACCTTTCTCACTGTTCATGGAGACAAAAGGCACAAGCTCACAACATTTCTTGATTTAAAAAATGCCTTTGATATTGCTAATAGGGAAGTGATTATGTATGAATTAGCGAGAATGGATATAGGGGGACAATTATTACAATGGATACGTGGCTATCTTACCAACTGGAAGTCCTCTGTACTGTTCCAAGGCTACAAGAGTGAAACTGAAGTAATGCAACTAGGCACCCCACAAGGAGGAGTACTCAGTCCTAACTTGTTTAATGTTCTAATTAATGCCTTACAAAAATCAATCCCAACTAGTCCGGCAAACATCACTATCAGCTATGCAGATGACATCCTTGTACATACTAAAACCCACCGCGAATTGCAAACAATCTTAAATTGTATACATACAGCTTGTGAGAGCCTTGGTCTTGTAATCAACGCTGCTAAAACTATGGTATTTAACAGACAAATTGGCAACCGCAGAAGTGGACCACGAAAATTAAAGATAGAGAACATACCAATAGATTATGTCTCTTCTTTCAAATACCTTGGTGTCTCTGTCCCTTGTACCTCAACTGCAGTCAATAAGTTACATCAACAGTGTAGAGACAGACTCAAGGCTCTCAGAACTGTAGTGGGGTACAGCCCGAAATATGGTGTTAATATTAGAATAGCAAGAATGATGTATTTAACGTATATAAGGTCTCTGATAGACTATCATGCACCAGCTTTGGTCCTGCAAAATGGCAAAAGTATTGACAGACTGGAAAAGATGTAAAGGGAAGCACTCAGAATTTTATACTTGGCTGTCCTATAACTACCAAAGTTCAATATGCGGAAATAATTAAGTATAATACATAAGTACAATGCTTTCTGGATAGAATATTTGAAATCAATCTTATGAAGGGACTATTGAGCTTCTGCGTGATAACAAAGGTAACATTGTGTCAGTTGAACTGTTAGATCATATATGTAATAGAACCAGCGAGTCTAAATGGATTCAAAGAACAGCCACTCATATTAAAATGATGGGACTGCACGATGTATATACAGATGAAAGAGTACAGCACTTCCTTCCACCCTGGCACATAGTACCTTTTGACATCCTGACCCCTGCATACCCCACCAAGAAACTAATCACAAACAACTCTCATGCTCAGGTTGCCGGTAAATTAAGCACCATAGAACACATTCACAATATACAAGCTGAAAACAACATAGCATAGACCATATACACTGACGGATCACTCAATACAGCTACAGGAAGGGTAAGAGGTGCTGTTATTGCTTAGCAGC
>NC_091212.1:24180938-24193438 GCF_040958095.1 Procambarus clarkii
ACACATTATACTCTATCCTGTATACCTGCTGCACCCTCATACACATCACTCATTCTTAACTTGTATTTCCTGACAATAAAGTTGATATTTCTGGAAAAGTTGAGTGGCCGGCGATAAGCGAGGGCCTAAAAAAACAAGATAATTTATTTTGCTGGAATAGTGAGTTCTATCAGACAAAAATTTATTGATTCGTTTGTGAATTATTTCATGTGTGGAGGAGATCAGACCAGGTAGGAGATCAGACCAGGTAGGAGATCAGACCAGGTAGGAGATCAGACCAGATAGGAGACTACAGTGAGAACGAGGACAGACTCCTAAAATACGTCTTCCACATTCACAATTTAGCTTACCAATACGTCCCCATAGTTCACCTCTATACAAGCTTAGACATTGTTAATAGCTTTACTCTCGACCAGGTGTCAAGATAATCAAATTCGCTAATGGTGACATTTGCTCTGACTTTCAGGTCTCTAATAGCATCAGAAAAATTGACACGTGGGCCCTTGGAAGATACAATATGCACCAGATGCTTTTCAGAATACTCTACCAGAATCTGTCAAGTAATGTCAGTATGGAATCTCGATAAAAACTAAATGAGCTAAAAACTACTGCAACACAGTTGACAGGATTTAATGTTAGGATGGATTCTGAAATATATCTTTCATATATTTCTATCAAGTTTTTCATAACCTCTTTGGTTGGTAAAGTATGTGAGGAGCAGGAGTCGGGGTGTTCATCTTTGTTCAACAGAGAAGAACTTTACATCCACTTATGTACATAAGTATATGAGTAAATATTTCCTCTAGATGTAGATGAGTAAGTAAAAGTAAATATATAAATCTTTACAGATACTGACGATTAATAATGAAAGAAACACCGCTCTCATTACGGTGATATATGAGGGAATGATATAGGACTCTCAACCTGACTTATGTATTTAATGAAGAGATTCCAATGCATTTAGTTTCAGTTTGGACTGGTAAAGCGACGGCCTCGCTTCTTACAGAGTTGGCGTTCGATCCCCCGTGGTCCCGTCAGTTGGACACCATTCCGCCCTCATATCCCTTCCAAGTGCTATAGAGAAGAACGAGATAACATAATAGACGGGTAACATAATTGGCGTTGGATCACTGGATAGTTTCAAGCGTAGGTTAGACATATATACGAATGAGTTTGGGTGGATATAAATAGGAGCTGCCTCGTATAGGTCAATGTATCTTCGATATTTCGTACGTTCTCATGCCATGGGGGGGGGGGGGGAAGAGGGTGAAACAGAAACTCAGTTTAGACAAAGGACTGTAAGGAAATACTCCTACAGCTGAACAGCGTGTAATGACCTTAAACAGGCGGGTAGTTAAGACTAATTTTATAAACAGTTTCAGTTATAGGATGATTATTAACAAGAGAGGTAGGAGTACTTGCTATCTGTTTTTATCTTACCTATCGGTTACCCATTAATGTCTAGTTACTCATCTATGTCTACTTACTCATCAATGTCTACTTACTCATCAATATCTAGTTACTCATCAATGTCTACTTACCCATCAATGTCTAGTTACTCCTCAATGTCTAGTTACTCATCAATGTCTAGTTACTCATCAATGTCTACTTACTCATCAATGTCTACTTACTCATCAATGTCTACTTACTCATCAATGTCTAGTTACTCATCAATGTCTACGGGAAGTAAGATTTATGCCTCTTTATGCTCCGCCTACTAGCCTTGTTATAGCTTTTGCGTAATTGTTTAATTATTCTGACACTCGAATTATTTATCGAATCTGTCCCTAAAGTTGTGGATGGAGGCGGCTTCCACAACTTCTTTCCCTGCACTCCACTTGTTGACCACCAGTACAGGGTAACTGAAACAAGCGTCCGGGGACTGACTGTAGGACCCAAGAGCTGAAGCTCACCCTGAAGGTGCATATAAGGAGGGCATACACACATAATGTGCGCGGCGCTTGAACAGTATAAATATATATACCGCAGGAACTCGACTGACAGGAGTTATATTTAATGCACCACACGAGTTAATCTGACAGAAGATAAATCAAATCTGCGCTAGAGACTTGTGAGAAGGGAGGAGGGGGGAGGGAAGTGGGAAAGGTGGGGAGGAGTAGATGGAAGAGGGAGAAGAGGAAGATAGAGATATGGGAGAATACATTTCTGTTCCTTCTATCATGACCGTTACTGTTGCCACCTCACCCCCTCCCCCTTCTCACCAAGCAATCACTCACAACCAACAGTCTTCCGCTCCCCCCTACCCCCTCATCCCAGAATCCCCCCTACGTCTCCAATCCACCAAGAATTACCCCCCACCGCCACCAACTACACCTCCGATCATTTGTTCATAATCCGATAGACACGACTTCACTCCCATTAAACGCATCGATTTGTTTCACACGTACTTACCCTCAGATACCATCGTTTAAATGCCAGAATCCGAATCCCAGATCCAAAAATCGCGATTGGCGATTCCTTTTTCATTGCCAGGTCGGATGTTTGTGGTTTCTTCGGCGGAATTTGCAAATAAACGGGTTTCTGAGTTGAAGGTTAGGCGAGATGTGCGGGTAATGGAGCGTGTGTGTGGCACCGTGGCGAGCGTGGAGCTGACCCAGCGCTATGGGCGTCACTCAACCTCCAGGCCTCGTTAGTTGCCAGTAGGGGTCATTGGTGACTTAAGGAGGGAGGGGAGGCAAGAAGGGAGGGGAGGGAGAGAAAGAAGGAAGGATGAGCGGAGTAGAAATGACATGCGAGTGGGAGTGAAAAGAAGGGCAGGAGGGAGGGAAGGGTACATGCTATAGGAACGGAAGGGCAGAGGCAAGGGAATACTATTAAGGTACGAGATACAGCCCACAACATCCAGCTATGGTTCTATGTGGTGAACAGATGTCCTTCTAGAGGTTCATCTGTGTTTCAAGCGTCACGGTTATCCTTCCAGTGACCCTTTGGAGAGGATTGGGGAGCGAATATCCTTCGAGGGGGAGCAGACATCCTTCGAGGGGTCCCGGATACTATCCGAAGGATCCGGATATACTCGAGAGTTCGATATATCCTTCAGTGGACAGCGAAACTGTTATCGCGCGCGACGCCGACAGCTTGGAGGGCCGCGAGAACCCAAGATGGACGTCCTGGAGGGGATACGTGCTTCTCAGTGACCATCACCATTTGTCTGGTTATTACAATGATAATCAAATATGATCATGAGATACTCACGCACAATTAGGCGAACACGCACATACGCACGCACGCACGCGCATACACACACACACACACACACACACACACACACACACACACACACACACACACACACACACACACACACAATGAGTCGGATATAAGGGAAGTTAAGTTGGAAGCCCCCCTTGGGAATGAATGATCACAGTGTATTGATCTTTGAGTACCTGGTAGAGCTAGGAATTATCTCCACCAAAAAAGAACTAGGAAACAAAGGGCTGGCGTACCGAAAGGGAAATTATGAGATAAGAAAATTCCTAGGGGATATACCATGGGACACACAACTCACAACTAAGTCCGTACAAGACATGATGGACTATGTCACCCAAAAGTGTCAGGAGGCAGTAAACAGGTTTATCCCAGCCCGACAGGAAAAAACCGAGAAGCAAAAGAAGAATCTGTGGTTTAATAGGGCATGTATGGAAGCAAAGGGGCTAAACAAAAGGGCGTGGAGGAACTTCCGTAATAACAGAACACCAGAAAGCAGCGAGAGATACCAGAGAACCAGGAACGAGTATGTTAGTGTCAGAAGAGAAGCTGAGAAAAAGCATGAAAATGATATAGCTAATAAAGTCAAGACCGAACCAAAGCTACTACACAGTCACATCAGGAGGAAAACAACAGTGAAGGAACAGGTGATGAAACTTAGAACGGGTGACGACAGGTACACAGAGGTGTATGAAGAACTCAACAACAGGTTCCAGGAGGTCGTCACAATAGAACAAGAAGAGATCACTGCGCTAGGAGAGGTAGCAGTAAACAGGCGGCCTTGGTAGGGTTCGAAATTACAAGAGAAGAGGTCAAGAGGCACCTGTTGGATCTGGACGTGAGAAAGGCTGTTGGCCCGGACGAAATCTCACCATGGGTATTGAAAGAGTGTACAGGAGCGCTTTGCATGCCACTCTCCATAGTGTATAGTAGGTCACTGGAAACGGGAGACCTACCAGAAATATGAACGATGGCTAATGTAGTCCCAATATACAAAAAGGGTGACAGACAAGAGGCACTGAACTACAGGCAAGTGTCCTTGTATACCATGTAAGGTGATGGAGAAGATCGTGAGAAAAACCTAGTAACACATCTGGAGAGAAGGGACTTCGTGACAACCCATCAACATGGGTTCAGGGAGGGTAAATCTTGCCTTACAGGCTTAAGAGAATTCTACGATCAGGTGACAAAGATTAAGCAAAAAAGAGAAGGATGGACGGACTGCATTTTTTGGGATTGTCGGAAAGCCTTTGACACAGTACCCCATAAAAGGCTGATGCATAAGCTGGAGAAACAGGCAGGAGTAACTGGTAGGGCGCTCCAGTGGATAAGGGAGTACCTAAGCAATAAGAAGCAGAGAGTTACAGTGAGGGGTGAGACCTCAGATTGGCGTGAAGTCACCAGTGGAGTCCCACAGGGCTCTGTACTCTGACCTATCCTGTTTCTGATATACGTAAATGATCTCCCAGAGGGTATAGACGCATTCCTCTCTATGTTTGCTGACGACGAAAAAATTATGAGAAGGATTAAGACAGAGGAGGACAGCTTGAGGCTTCACGAAGATCTGGACAAGCTGCAGGAATGATCGAACAAATGGTTGTTAGAGTTTAACCCAAACAAATGTAATGTCATGAAGATAGGTGGAGGGAGGAGAAGACCAGATACAAGGTATCATTTGGGAGATGAAATACTTCAAGAGTCAGAGAGAGAGAAAGGCCTGGGGGTTGATATCACGCCACACCTGTCCCCTGAAGTTCATATCAAGAGGATAACATCAGCGGCATATGCCAGATTGGCTAACATAAGAAAGGCCTTTAAAAACTTGTGTAAGGAATCTTTCAGAACGTTGTATACAACATATGTCAGACCAATCCTAGAGTATGCGGCTCCAGCATGGAGTCCATATCTAGTCAAGCATAAGACTAAACTGGAAAAGGTTCTAAGGTTTGCCACCAGACTAGTACCCGAACTGAGGGATATGAGCTACGAGGAGAGACTACGGGAATTAAACCTCACGTCACTGAGAGACAGAAGAGTTAGAGGGGACATGATCACCACATACAAGATTCTCAGAGGAATTGATAAAGTAGATAAAGACAGACTATTTAACACAAGGGGCACACCCACTAAGGGACATTGGTGGAAACTGAGTGCCCAAATGAGCCATACAGACATTAGAAAGAATTTTTCAGGATCAGAGTAGTAGACAAATGGAATGTATTAGGAAGTGATGTGGTGGAGGCTGACTCCATACACAGTTTCAAGTGTAGATATGATAGAGCCCAGTAGGCTCAGGAACCTGTACATTAGTTGATTGACAGTTGAGAGGCGGGACCAAAGAGCCAGAGGTTAACCCCCGCAAGCACAACTAGGTAAGTACAACTAAGTAAGTATGCACACACACACAAACACACACACACACACACACACACACACACACACACACACACACACACACACACACACACACACACACACACACACACACACACTCTTAAAACTAAACTTATTAAGTCAGCATGTCATGGGACCCACAAGAATGAGAGGAAATAATGAACCAGCGAAACTCGACTAAGTTTTCACTCTGAACGACTCCGACAGAAAGGAAATCGGCTTCGAAGCCCCTGTAGCAATGAGTGATCACAAATTTACTACAAACGACAAGAAAGTGTGCCAGGCCCTCAATAAGAAATTCCAGGAGGTCTTCACAGTAGAGCAAAGGGAAGTCCCAAGGATAAGAGAGGGAATATTTAACCAAACACCACTAGATGAGTTTGTGATTACCAGTGGGGAAGTGAGGAAGTATTTGCTAGAGTTGGAAGTGACGAAGGCTGTAGGCCCGGATGGAATCTCACCATAGATTCAGAAGGAGGGAGCAGAAGCTCTGTGCCTGCCACTCTCCATGGTGTATAACAAATCACTGGTAACAGGCGAACTGGCAAAAATTTGGAAGACGGGTAATGTAGTCCCGATATTCAAGAAGGGTGATAGACAGTTGGCACGGAACTACAGGCCAGTGTTACTAGCTTGCATACCATGCATGCTTATGGAGAAGATGGTGCGAAAAAGGCTAGTGGAACATCTGGAGCAAAAGAACTTTGTATCACAACATCAGCATGGGTTCAAGGATGGCAAGTCCTGTCTCACAGGATTATTTGAATTCTAAATCAGGCAAAAAAAGGAACGTAGCCTATGCAGATTGCATATTTTTGGATTGCTAGAAAGCCTTTGGCACAGTACCATATTAGAGACTAGTGCACAAACTGGAGATGCAGGCAGGAGTGAAAGGGAAGGTACTCCACTGGCTATGGCAGTACCTAAGCAACAAAAGACAGCGAGTCATTGTGAGGGGTGAGGTCTCAGATTGGCGAGGCGTCACCAGTGGAGTCCCGCAGGGTTCGGTCTTTGGACCTATACTGTTTCTGATATATGTAAATGATCTCCCAGAAGGAACAGAATCATTCCTCTCAATGTTTGCTGATGATGCAAAAATTATGGGGAGGGTTAAGACAGGAGAATATAGTATGAGGCTGCAAGATGGCCTAAACAAATTGAAGGAATGGTCCAACAAATGGCTACTAAAGTTCAACCCGAGTAAATGAAAGGTAATGAAAGTAGGTGGAGGAAATAGGAGGCCAGACACTGCATACCGAATGGGAGATGAAGTCCTTCACGAAACGAACAGAGAGAAAGATCTAGGAGTTGATATCACGCCAAACCTGTCTCCTGAAGCCCACATCAAAAGAATAACATCGGTGGCATATGCGAGGCTGGCTAACATCAGAACTGCCTTCAAACATCTGTGTAAGGAATGTTTCAGTACCTTGTATACCACATATGTAAGACCAATCCTGGAGTATGCAGCCCTAGCATGGAGCCCGTACCTTGTCAAGCACAAGACGAAGCTGGAAAAAGTTCAGAGGTATGCCACTAGGCTAGTCCTCGAACTAAGAGGCATGAGTTATGAGAAAAGGCTGAATGAACTGCACCTCATGTCGCTGGATGACAGAACAGCTAGTGGAGACATGATCACCACATACAAAATTCCCTGGGGAATTGACAGGGTAGACAAGGATGGTTTATTTAACACGGGTGGTACACGAACAAGGGGACATAGGTGGAAGCTGAGTACCCAGATGAGCCACAGAGACATTAGAAACAACTTTTTCAGTGCCAGAGTATTTAGTAAATGGAATGCACTAGGAAGTGATGTGGTGGAGGCTGACTCCATACACAGTTTCAAATGTAGATATGAGAGACCTCGAGAAGCTCAGGAATCTGTATACCAGTAGATTGACGGTTGAGAGGCGGGACCAAAGAGCCAAAGCACAATTAGATGAGTACAACTAGGTGAGTACACATAGAGTAATTTAAATAATTCCTGATTTCAATGGCTGAAGGACTCCGTTGATAAGGTCCTGCTCCTTTCATACAAAGAATCCAAGCACCTGGACCGGTCAGTACAGTCACGGACTCGATTACTGCAAGTCGGCGTTCGATCCCCGACAGTCCAAGTGGTTGGGCACCGTTCACCATTATATCTCAGATCCGTGTCCTAATATTACCTCCAAGTGTGCTATTGGTTTAATGTTTTCTCCTCATAACAACCTTACCATTGTACGAACGTCGATGAAGGGCTCGTACCAAGTGGATCCAGGTACAAAAATAAACAGGAATCATCTAACGCACATTTTATCAACTATAAAATTATCATCCAATTCTATAAATCCCCTAGAACGACCACATCAACACCTGTGTGTCTTAGCGCAGAGGCTGCACAGAGGACCATCACGTTATTACAACAGTTTTCAACGCAGATTACCTCAAAGCAATCCAAAATTCAGTTCATTTGTATAAGAGAATAGTTCTTGGAATATCCACTCACCAAGCAAGGGGAGTAATAAGATAGATCTCATTGAAATTATATGAAGATTCTGAGTTTAATTTACCAACGACTTGGATTAGCTGGTAGAGGAACGGCCTCTTGCAGGAACGGGGTTCGAGTCCCAATGGTTGGGCACCGTTCCTTCCTGCCAGCCTCATACTCCCTGTTCTCTCACAACCCTCATAACCCTTGTTGAAGAAGCACCTTGTCCTCACGGTACTTATTCGACCCGTCCTCCCAACTAGTAGGTCGCATTTTGTACGTTATGGTAACCAACGTTACATATGTAGCCTATTATGATAAGTAACAGTTCACAAATATTTACATTTTCTATGCATCAGAGTGATAGGTTAGGGGGGTTGCTTGGGTTCATATATTTCTGGTTAGGTTAGGAGGTTGGATCTTATACGTAGTGGCAAGTCAAGAGAGGGAGGGGAGGGAACTATCAGGAGAAGGCGTCAAGCCACTATACGACTATATAGCACATGGAAGAGATCAGGATAAGGATTTGGGATGGGACGGGGGAAAGGAATGGTGCCCAACCACTTTAACGGTCATTTTAAAAGCACTACAGTCACTTTCTGTGGTTGATTCACTCCTGTGCCAGGTAAGTCCACTACGGGCTCACCATAGCCCGTGCTACTTGCCTCGCTCCTGTGCCAGGTAAGTTACGGGCTCACCATAGCCCGTGCTACTTGGAACTTGTTCCGGGTAGCTGAATCTATAACAACATGTGGTTGATTGTTCAATAAATCCCTGTGCTATATGTTTAACAGGTCTCCAACCCTGTCCACGGAGGACAGAAGAAAATGTATATATGCTGGTTAGCATTGAAAATGTTTGGCCACGTCTGTGGTACAAAATATGAAGCTAGACCGTCGCCCTACCCACCAGCCCAAGTGGTTGGCGGGGAAATCAAGAGGCTGACTTATTCCCAACCACTGTGACTCATAGGTAGCGCGGTCTCGCTTTGTGCAGGTCGGCGTTCGATCCCCGATTGCCCAAGTGATTGGAGACTATTTCTTTCCACTGTCCTATCCTCATAAACATTGCAAGTGCTATGCAGTCGTAATGGCTTACCGCTTTCTCCTCATAATGCCCCTACCTGGCACACACACACACACACACACACATATATATATATATATATATATATATATATATATATATATATATATATATATATATATATATATATATATGTCGTACCTAGTAGCCAGAACGCACTTCTCAGCCTACTATGCAAGGCCCGATTTGCCTAATAAGCCAAGTTTTCCTGAATTATTATATTTTCTCTAATTTTTTTCTTATGAAATGATAAAGCTACCCAATTCATTATGTATGAGGTCAATTTTTTTTTATTGGAGTTAAAATTAACGTAGATATATTACCGAACCTAACCAACCCTACCTAACCTAACCTAACCTATCTTTATAGGTTAGGTTAGGTTAGGTAGCCGAAAAAGTTAGATTAGGTTAGGTTAGGTAGGTTAGGTAGTCGAAAAACAATTAATTCATGAAAACTTGACTTATTAGGCAAATTGGGCCTTGCATAGTAGGCTGAGAAGTGCGTTCTGGCTACTAGGTACGACATATATATATATATGAATATAGAAATATACACTGAACAAAAATGGGTTTAACGCTACGTCTCATCTTCCTACTGATTAGAGTGGGGAACCGGGAGCTTGAGCTCGATCACGGTGTAAACACCACAAGTTAAGCACGGCAAATACGCCATTTGTCCTCAACATAGCACACTGTTGATGCCCCTCCAGGTTCAGTATCGGAGACATAAGGTCCACTTACTACACACATACTCACGGGAGACAGACCATTCCGACGTGAACGTATAGGGGGGGGGGGGGTGCAAAAAGCAGGCATGTCTAGCAAGAGGAACGTGTCCTCTGTGGCGTGTTTATTTTTGGCCAGATGATGCACTCAGGCTGGTACGAGTGCATCTTTCTAACGTTGAGTGTATACGTCTTTCTGACGTTGAGTGAATTCGTCTTCCTGGCTTTGAGTGCATCCGTCTTTCTGACGTTGAGTGTATTCGTCTTGCTGGTGATGAGTGCATCCGTCCTCCTGGCGTTGAGTGCATCCGTCCCTGCTGAGAGTACATCATTGTCACGTAAGCGCATCCTTCATTCTGACGTGAGTGTATTTTTCTCTCAGACATTTATCTCTCTGACTTGAGTGCATCCGTCACTCTCACGTGAGTGCGTTCCTCTTTCCGACGTGAGAGTACCATCAAAGAGTAGCCATAATAAATTTCGAACATAAAAACAAGATTTGTAAACATCTGCTTCGTTCGAAAAATGACTTCCGAAAACATAAATGGAAATAGTTGACATTTTCAGAACTCCTCTTTAACCACGGACAATTGAACTGTAAACTTGCAAAAGGGTTTACAATTATATATATCCAGTTATAAAACAAAGAGAACACAGCCTTTGGACAACCATATATGTTAGCGTCATATATACCGCCTATATAACGCTTCAGGGATACCATGAAAAATCAGAGATACCAACCACTATCAAATTAGGGACACCAACATATATATATATTATATATATATATATATATATATATATATATATATATATATATATATATATATATATATATATATATATATGTCGTACCTAGTAGCCAGAACTCACTTTTTGGCCTACTATGCAAGGCCCGATTTGCCTAATAAGCCAAGTTTTCATGAATTAATATATTTTTTCTAATTTTTTTCTTATGAAATGATAAAGCTACCCATTTCATTATGTACGAGGTCAATTTTTTTTTATTGGAGTTAAAATTAACGTAGATATATGACCGAACCTAACCAACCCTACCTAACCTAACCTAACCTATCTTTATAGGTTAGGTTAGGTTAGGTAGCCGAAAAAGTTAGGTTAGGTTAGGTAGGTTAGGTAGTCGAAAAAACATTAATTCATGAAAACTTGGCTTATTAGGCAAATCGGGCCTTGCATAGTAGGCTGAGAAGTGCGTTCTGGCTACTAGGTACGACATATATATATATATATATATATATATATATATATATATATATATATATATATATATATATATATTAGTATATTTTGGTAGCAGTCTTTCCTGTAGACATATATTATTAAATATGACCAAAAAAGTAAGATTAATAATTCTAACACGAATTTTCTCAATCTTTCGTACATTTCTTTTCACTGTTGGAGGTAATTCAAAAATCAATTCTCCAAAATTCATTTTTATTTCTAGTCTGACGCGACACTTGAGCGCGTTTCGTAAAACTTATTACATTTTCAAAGACTTTAGTTAACACATACACAACTGAATAGAACTTACACATCTCCGATTTTGTTTATATCTACATTTGAGTGAGGTGGATGGGGTGAGGTGGTATTTAATAAGGTATTAATTTCATCAACACAAGCCAGAACATGAAACAATGGGTATTGAATAAAAGTGATTGTAGAACGCCTTTTGGTCCATATTTCTTGATGCTTCTATATTGGAGCGGAGTCTTGAGGTGGGTAGAATATAGTTGTGCATTAATTGGCTGTTGATTGCTGGTGTTGACTTCTTGATGTGTAATGCCTCGCAAACGTCAAGCCGCCTGCTATCGCTATATCTATCGATGATTTCTGTGTTGTTTACTAGGATTTCTCTGGCGATGGTTTGGTTGTGGGAAGAGATTATATGTTCCTTAATGAAGCCCTGTTGCTTATGCATCGTTAAACGCCTAGAAAGAGATGTTGTTGTCTTGCCTATATACTGGGTTTTTTGGAGCTTACAGTCCCCAAGAGGGCATTTGAAGGCATAGACGACGTTAGTCTCTTTTAAAGCGTTCTGTTTTGTGTCTGGAGAGTTTCTCATGAGTAGGCTGGCCGTTTTTCTGGTTTTATAGTAAATCGTCAGTTGTATCCTCTGATTTTTGTCTGTAGGGATAACGTTTCAATTAACAATATCTTTCAGGACCCTTTCCTCCGTTTTATGAGCTGTGGAAAAGAAGTTCCTGTAAAATAGTCTAATAGGGGGTATAGGTGTTGTGTTGGTTGTCTCTTCAGAGGTTGCATGGCGTTTCACTTTCCTTCTTATGATGTCTTCGACGAAACCATTGGAGAAGCCGTTGTTGACTAGGACCTGCCTTACCCTACAGAGTTCTTCGTCGACTTGCTTCCATTCTGAGCTGTGGCTGAGAGCACGGTCGACATATGCGTTAACAACACTCCTCTTGTACCTATCTGGGCAGTCGCTTTTGGCATTTAGGCACATTCCTATGTTCGTTTCCTTAGTGTAGACTGCAGTGTGGAAACCCCCGCTCTTTTCCATGACTGTTACATCTAGAAAGGGCAGCTTCCCATCCTTTTCCATCTCGTAAGTGAAACGCA
>NC_091212.1:24203438-24255938 GCF_040958095.1 Procambarus clarkii
GATGTGTGTCTATGTATGTATTAACACGATGTACTGAACGGGGGGAGAATAGCTTGAGCTACCTCATTCCTTCGTGTGTATTTTACCTCAATAAACTTATTTCAATTTCAATTTCAATTTCTGGCAATCCAAAAATATGCAGTCTGCCAACCCCTCTATTTCTTGCCTAATTATTGTCGTCTGTCATAGAACTCAATTAATCCTGTGACTCCTAATAGAATTCAATTAAAATATTAATAAATAAAAAAATTATTTGCATTAAATCAATAAATCAATTTATTATTATCAAATCAATTAGTAATAAATCCGATTACCCTCTAAACACTATGTTAGTATGCTAAAATACATAATAATAAACATATTTAGCTTTTAGGATAAATTAGGAAATCTCACATTAATATCAAAAGTGTTTAAGAGAGAGATGGTAACCTACCCGGGCACTGAGCGCCAGTTGGTGGCAAAGTGACGTGACCACGGTCACGGGGTGCAAGAGGGGGGAGTAACCACGGTCAGGGGGTGCAAGAGGGGGGAGTAACCACGGTCACGGGGTGCAAGAGGGGGGAGTAACCACGGTCAGGGGGTGCAAGAGGGGGGAGTAACCACGGTCAGGGGGTGCAAGAGGGGGGAGTAACCACGGTCAGGGGGTGCAAGAGGGGGGAGTAACCACAGTCAGGGGGTGCAAGAGGGGGGAGTAACCACGGTCACGGGGTGCAAGAGGGGGGAGTAACCACGGTCACGGGGTGCAAGAGGGGGGAGTAACCACGGTCAGGGGGTGCAAGAGGGGGGAGTAACCACGGTCAGGGGGTGCAAGAGGGGGGAGTAACCACGGTCAGGGGGTGCAAGAGGGGGGAGTAACCACGGTCAGGGTGTGCAAGAGGGGGGAGTAACCACGGTCAGGGGGTGCAAGAGGGGGGAGTAACCACGGTCAGGGGGGTGCAAGAGGGGGGGAGTAACCACAGTCAGGGGGTGCAAGAGGGGGGGAGTAACCACAGTCAGGGGGTGCAAGAGAGGGGGGAGTAACCACGGTCAGGGGGTGCAAGAGAGGGGGGAGTAACCACGGTCAGGGGGTGCAAGAGGCGGGAGTAACCACGGTCAGGGTGTGCAAGAGGGGGAGTAACCACAGTCAGGGGGTGCAAGAGGGGGGAGTAACCATGGTCAGTGGGGTGCAAGAGGGGGGAGTAACCACAGTCAGGGGGTGCAAGAGGGTGGGAGTAACCACAGTCAGGGGGTGCAAGAGGGGGGAGTAACCACAGTCAGGGGGTGCAAGAGGGGGAGTAACCACGGTCAGGGGGTGCAAGAGGAGGAGTAACCACGGTCAGGGGGTGCAAGAGGGGGGGGAGTAACCACGGTCAGGGGGTGCAAGAGGGGAAAGTAACCACGGTCAGGGGGCGCAAGAGGGGGGGATTAACCACGGTCAGGGGGTGCAAGAGGGGGGGGGAGTAACCACGGTCAGAGGGTGCAAGAGGGGGGAGTAACCACGGTCAGGGGGTGCAAGAGGGGGGGAGTAACCACAGTCAGGGGGTGCAAGAGGGGGGGGGTAACCACGGACAGGGGGTGCAAGAGGTGGGGGGGAGTAACCACGGTCAGGGGGTGCAGAGGGGGAGGAGTAACCACGGTCAGGGGGTGCAAGAGGAGGGAGTAAACACGGTCAGGGGGTGCAAGAGGGGGGGTGTAACCACGGTCAGGGGGTGCAAGAGGGGGGGGAGTAACCATGGTCAGGGGGTGCAAGAGGGGGGGGAGTAACCATGGTCAGGGGGTGCAAGAGGGGGGGGGAGTAACCACAGTCAGGGGGTGCAAGAGGGGGGAGTAACCATGGTCAGGGGGTGCAAGAGTGGGGAGTAACCACGGTCAGGGGGTGCAAGAGGGGGGAGTAACCACGGTCAGGGGGTGCAAGAATGGGGGGGGGAGTAACCACGGTCAGGGGTTGCAATAGGGGGGGGAGTAACCACGGTTAGGGAGTGCAAGAGGGGGGAGTAACCACGGTCAGGGGGTGCAAGAGGGGGGGGGGAAGTAACCATGGTCAGGGGGGTGCAAGAGGGGGGGGGGAGTAACCACGGTCAGGAGGTGCAAGAGGGGGGAGTAACCACGGTCAGGGGGTGCAAGAGGGGGGAGTAACCACGGTCAGGGGGTGCAAGAGGGGGGAGTAACCACAGTCAGGGGGTGCAAGAGGGGGGGGGAGTAACCACGGTAAGGGGGTGCAAGAGGGGGGGAGTAACCACGGTAAGGGGGGGGGGAGTAACCACGGTAAGGGGGGGGGGAGGGACAAGCGAGCTCATCTAGTCAAGAGGTATTAAGTGGACTACTGCAAGACCAAGTTTGCACTAACACAAGATGAACTCCTCCTCCTCCTCTTCCTCTTCCTCCTCCTTCTCCTCCTCTTCCTCCTGACTCTTCCCAACAGAAGCAATTCATCTTCTGTAACCTCTTCATTACAGAGGATTAAATTAAAGGATCTTCCAAGTTGTCCAGACACTTCTCTTCCCTCTGTCTCCTTTCCCTTCCCTTTTGCTCTATTTCTATCACTTCCCCATCTCTGCACGCCTTCCTCCCATTCCTTACTGCTGTTCCAGCCATTTCTGTCTCTCTCTCTCTCCTTCTTCTCACTCCTTCCGATTGCTTTCTGCCTCCCCCTTCCTCCACTGATCTCCCTCCTCCCATCTCCTCAGCCTTGGTAATGGGTTTCAGTGAGGCGGCCGTCTCTGAACGCCTAGCTCTCTCCTCATCACTTTATACATGGGGGAGAATGAGTAAATTGGTGGTAGTGGTGGTGGTAGTGGTGGTGGTAGTGGTGGTGGTAGTGGTGGTGGTGTGTGGTAGTGGTGGTGGTAGTGGTAGTGGTGGTGGTAGTGGTGGTGGTGTGTGGTAGTGGTGGTGTGTGGTAGTTGTAGTGGTAGTGATGGTGGTGATGTGTGGTAGTGATGGCAACGGGAAATTGTGGCGACGGTAAGAATGGATAAATTAGTGAAATTCGAATTGCTGAGAATGGTGGTAGTAACAATTGTGGTAGCTGTAGACATCCCCCCCCCCCGTGCTATCATACCCTTCTCGTGCCATTTACTGGCAAAAGAGGGCGCGTGAAGATAGCGGCTCCCCGGCTCCACCGCCTCCATTGTCTCCAATCAGCCAGAGACCGCAGCCAATTATCCAACTTCCGCCTCATCACTCACTCGCGAAATATGGACCCGTAATCTGCTCACACTCGACAGGACCGCTCCTGTTGAGGCTTCCAGTCTTACGCTTCCTCCAGCCTGTGTACAGGTACCCTCCACTGGAACCTGGTGAGTCTCCACCACCTTACCAATCCCCGAGGCTCCGGCACACTCCACGGGAATATGCCTTAAAGACGTGCGTTTTTGTATCTCTTATTTTGCCCGTTATGGGAGGAAAGAGAACGGGATGCGCAGTGTGGTCTACAGGTCGTGTACAGTGAGGTCTACAGGTCGTGTGTAGTGAGATCTACAGGTCGTGTGTAGTGAGATCTACAGGTCGTGTGCAGTGAGGTCTACAGGTCGTGTACAGTGAGGTCTACAGGTCGTGTGTAGTGAGATCTACAGGTCGTGTGTAGTGAGATCTACAGGTCGTGTGTAGTGAGATCTACAGGTCGTGTGTAGTGAGATCTACAGGTCGTGTGCAGTGAGGTCTACCGGTCGTGTACAGTGAGGTCTACAGGTCGTGTGTAGTGAGATCTACAGGTCGTGTGTAGTGAGGTCTACAGGTCGTGTACAGTGAGGTCTACAGGTCGTGTGTAGTGAGATCTACAGGTCGTGTGCAGTGAGGTCTACCGGTCGTGTACAGTGAGGTCTACAGGTCGTGTGTAGTGAGATCTACAGGTCGTGCACAGTGAGGTCTACAGGTCGTGTACAGTGAGGTCTACAGGTCGTGTGTAGTGAGGTCTACAGGTCGTGTACAGTGAGGTCTACAGGTCGCACGACACTAAAGTAGTAGGCGCCACGCTTGTATTCACTATCGCTGGAGTCACGGTGAGAGTTTATGGCGGCCTGGGAGAGGACGAGGAGGGAGAGGAGTAGAATGGTGGAAGATGAGGGGCGAGAGGAAAAGGAAAGGGAGAAAGGTGGAAAAAGAGAAGGGAAAAAGGAGAGGGTAGATTAATATGTAGTGAGCAGACCTATAGTAAGCCTACCAACAGCCAAAGCTGTGATAGGGAAGAGGTAATAGAGAGGGTGTAGAAATGGGGGAAAATGGAACGTAGCGGAGAAGACAGAGATGGATGAGGATGAAGAGGACAAAGGTGAAAGGAATGGGAAGGGAGGGAGGGAGGGAGGGGTGGAAAGGGAAAGTGTTTGTCAGTGTATTCCTATTCGTTCTTTCCATTTTCCTTCAAAATATCCTCTCCCTTTCTCCCCCCCCCTACCATCGTATCTCTTTTTCTTTTTCTTTTTTGAGATTCATGCTCTTTCATTTTCACATTTCTCAAATATCTCCCCACGAGGCTTTGGGGGCCTCGTAGCCTGGTGGATAGCGCGCAGGATTCGTAATTCTGTGCCGCGGGTTCGATTCCCGCACGAGGCAGAAACAAATGGGTAAAAGTTTCTTTCACCCTGAATGCCCCTGTTACCTAGCAGTAAATAGGTACCTGGGAGTTAGTCAGCTGGCTTCCTGGGGGTGGAGGCCTGGTCGAGGACCGGGCCGCGGGGACACTAAAGCCCCGAAATCATCTCAAGATAACCTCAAGATAAACCTTATTCCTCTCTTTGAGCTTCGGCCCACAACACTCCCTTCCCACGTGTCCCCCCTCCCTCCCATATCTAAAGGTCACCCCTCCCTTTATCTGAAAGTCATACCTTTCCCCCTTTCTCGATATGTAAGTCCTCTTCTCTCACCTGAAAGTAACTCCAATTCTCCCTGTATCAGAGAGTCACCACTCTCCCTCCTGGTCACCACTCTCCCTCCTGGTCACCACTCTCCCTCCTGGTCACCACTCTCCCTCCTGGTCCCCCCGGTGTCTCCCCCTCCCCCCTCCCTCTCTCTCACCACTCCTGAATATCGATTATCGCCAGATCTCTCACCTTCACACTCGCCACTATATCAAGCGACTTATGAACAAAAGAAACTACAAAAATCCTATATTTTCTGGAACAGACTTTCCAGTCTTAAAAATAAAACAAAACACAGGCCTGTCTCTTCGACAGAGGATCCCACACCTCCTGTCACCCGCCTCTGTCCAACCACTTCCCTCAGCCTAAACGCCAACACCGACCTGTTATTTACGTCACTATTTCCCTCACATGTGGAAAGTTATGACAGGCAAAGGTCTTCTTCAAATATCTGTGATTTATATGAGGATCCAGCTAATTCAATGGCCTTTACGCGCTGAAAAGACTAAAAGAACGGAGCGATACTTGGTATTATCGTTTCTCTAGATTCCTTCTGCTAGGCTACATTCCCTTTGCTGTGTGAGCCAATCCTGGTTCTCTGAGAGAAGTGCCATCTTCCCCGCTGATTGGTTCCGGTACTTTATCCTATCATACTGACTCCTGATTGGCTAAGAGAGTCATGTGACATCACAATCGAAGTGTCCACAATATCCTAGGAACCGCCATTTTGATAACACAAAGACGAACCAAGGAAATAGGAAAAAATCAATATATATACATCCAATAACATTCAATTACTAACCCAATATAATAGATTTGTTGGCTATTATTCTTGGGATATCGTTTGTAGGACTCTCAGGAAATTGTAAGAAGGGAAAAGGTATAATATAAAGGTTGTAATAAACGGAGAAAGTCAGAGAAACACAGCCATAAGAAAGAGATGGTCGCAAAGACAGAAAAAATGAAAAAGAAAATTATTAAGTTTGCTTCCATCCAATAATCATAACGTCAAAGTTTATACATTTTATTCTCTCTCTCTCTCTCTCTCTCTCTCTCTCTCTCTCTCTCTCTCTCTTCTCTCATTGAACTTGATCATTGTCTAGCTTTTGACCTCTCCCTCCTCTTCCTACAATTTATCAGCGACTTGTGTCTCCATTTTTTCAACATCTTTTAAATTATTGTACATTTATCCCAGCAAACGTTGTCTAACTCCGATTTTTCTTCAACCATTTCTCCTGTTCCGTCCGTCATTCCCTGTCTCTCATCGCCCTGCTCTATGTCTGCACTTCCTCACTGTTTCCCTTGGCTTACTACTGAAAGAGGCATTGTTATCGCTCTCAAAACAAATAATTTTTTTGTTAGTGTTTTAATTTCGTTCTAATTATTATTATTATTACAATTGTTGCTATTGTTGTTTTAATAAATAATATTTAATTCCGTCTTTATTATAATCTTTTTATCTTCATTTATTCACTGATCATTACGCTTGTCTGCTTCAATATTATTTTGTTCATCATTATATTATTGAAAAGTTCATACTACGAACTGCTTTTTTTTGGCTGATTTTTGTAACTTGTAGTTTTCCTTTTTTTTTCCTCCTGTTTAAAATCCTCTGATGATTGTTTGTGAGTCAAGGAGCACCAGTTGGGCTTCACCTCCAGCCACCAGGAACACGCTGCTTCAAGCACGATAGGGAGCCGGTCGGCCGAGCGGACAGCACGCTGGACTTGTGATCCTGTGGTCCTGGGTTTGATCCCAGGCGCCGGCGAGAAACAATGGGCAGAGTTTCTTTCACCCTATGCCCCTGTTACCTAGCAGTAAAATAGGTACCTGGGTGTTAGTCAGCTGTCACGGGCTGCTTCCTGGGGGTGGAGGCCTGGCCAAGGACCGGGCCGCGGGGACACTAAAAAGCCCCGAAATCATCTCAAGATAACCTCAAGATCTCAAGATAACGATTATCGCTTTACTATTTTAATAGGAATGAGATCGTAATAGTATTTTACAGTGTAATAGAGATTTTCTTACTGTGAATATTGCCCATTGTGAGTATTGTTTATCGTGGGTATCGTTCACTGTATCATTCATGAGATAACTGGCAGAACTATCATGGCGTCTAGCGGGTTGTTAAAGAAAGTATTGTTCCGTTCTTTATGTATTTCACTCAAGTTCAAGTTCAAGTATGTTTATTGAGACAAGAAAGAAATACATCTCAAAGGGATAGAGTTGCTGAGTGTATTTCACTCCTTTCTTTGTTAGCCTGCGTATGAGGCTTCCATGCTGATGGAGGTCTTTGAATTAGATTTTGAAGGTGTGAAAAAGTATTTTGGACGGTTTTTCTATCTCTTGGGTGACGTTCTGTTCCTAAGTAAATGAGACAAATTCTCTTGCCAATATGACATGTGTGTAAGGTATGTGGGACACACCTGCCTAGCTTGGGGGTGCCCCATAGTTAGAAGCAGATTCTGAAACAATGTAACTTGACGAGGACACAATCATAGAACACGATGAGCATCGCATGATACACGTCAGAGACCTATGGCTTTAACTGTTTAGAAGAAGAAATATTGCCGGAATCTCAGCCAGCTACACTCTCAGTCAGCTACACTCTCAGTCAGCTACACTCTCAGTCAGCTACACTCTCAGTCAGCTACACTCTCAGTCAGCTACACTCTCAGTCAGCTACACTCTCAGCCAGCTACACTCTCAATCAGCTACACTCTCAGTCAGCTACACTCTCAGTCAGCTACACTTTCAGCCAGCTACACTCTCAGTCAGCTTACACTCTCAGCCAGCTACACTCTCAGTCAGCTTACACTCTCAGTCAGCTACACTCTCAGCCAGCTACACTCTCAGTCAGCTACACTCTCAGTCAGCTACACTCTCAGTCAGCTACACTCTCAGTCAGCTACACTCTCAGTCAGCTTATACTCTCAGTCAGCTACACTCTCAGTCAGCTACACTCTCAGTCAGCTACACTCTCAGTCAGCTACACTCTCAGTCAGCTACACTCTCAGTCAGCTACACTCTCAGTCAGCTACACTCTCAGTCAGCTACACTCTCAGCCAGCTACACTCTCAGCCAGCTACACTCTCAGCCAGCTACACTCTCAGTCAGCTACACTCTCAGTCAGCTACACTCTCAGTCAGCTACACTCTCAGTCAGCTACACTTTCAGCCAGCTACACTTTCAGCCAGCTACATTCTCAGTCAGCTTACACTCTCACTCAGCTTACACTCTCAGTCAGCTACACACTCAGCCAACTACGCTCTCAGTCAGCTACACTCTCAGTCAGCTACACTCTCAGTCAGCTACACTCTCAGTCAGCTACACTCTCAGTCAGCTACACTCTCAGTCAGCTACACTCTCAGTCAGCTACACTCTCAGTCAGCTACACTCTCAGCCAGCTACACTCTCAGTCAGCTACACTCTCAGCCAGCTACACTCTCAGCCAGCTACACTCTCAGTCAGCTACACTCTCAGTCAGCTACACTCTCAGTCAGCTACACTCTCAGCCAGCTACACTCTCAGCCAGCTACACTCTCAGCCAGCTACACTCTCAGTCAGCTACACTCTCAGTCAGCTACACTTTCAGTCAGCTACACTCTCAGCCAGCTACACTCTCAGTCAGCTTACACTCTCAGCCAGCTACACTCTCATTCAGCTACACTCTCAGTCAGCTACACTTTCAGTCAGCTACACTCTCAGTCAGCTTACACTCTCAGTCAGCTACACTCTCAGTCAGCTACACTCTCAGTCAGCTACACTCTCAGTCAGCTACACTCTCAGCCAGCTACGCTCTCAGTCAGCTACACTCTCAGCCAGCTACACTCTCAGTCAGCTACACTCTCAGTCAGCTACACTCTCAGTCAGCTACACTCTCAGTCAGCTACACTCTCAGTCAGCTACACTCTCAGTCAGCTTACACTCTCAGTCAGCTACACTCTCAGTCAGCTACACTCTCAGTCAGCTACACTCTCAGTCAGCTACACTCTCAGTCAGCTTACACTCTCAGTCAGCTACACTCTCAGTCAGCTACACTCTCAGTCAGCTTACACTCTCAGTCAGCTACACTCTCAGTCAGCTACACTCTCAGTCAGCTACACTCTCAGTCAGCTTACACTCTCAGTCAGCTACACTCTCAGTCAGCTACACTCTCAGTCAGCTACACTCTCAGTCAGCTACACTCTCAGTCAGCTTACACTCTCAGTCAGCTACACTCTCAGTCAGCTACACTCTCAGTCAGCTTACACTCTCAGTCAGCTACACTCTCAGTCAGCTACACTCTCAGTCAGCTACACTCTCAGCCAGCTACGCTCTCAGTCAGCTACACTCTCAGCCAGCTACACTCTCAGTCAGCTACACTCTCAGTCAGCTACACTCTCAGTCAGCTACACTCTCAGTCAGCTACACTCTCAGTCAGCTTACACTCTCAGTCAGCTACACTCTCAGTCAGCTACACTCTCAGTCAGCTTACACTCTCAGTCAGCTACACTCTCAGTCAGCTACACTCTCAGTCAGCTACACTCTCAGTCAGCTACACTCTCAGCCAGCTACACTCTCAGCCAGCTACACTCTCAGCCAGCTACACTCTCAGCCAGCTACACTCTCAGCCAGCTACACTCTCAGTCAGCTACACTCTCAGTCAGCTACACTCTCAGTCAGCTACACTCTCAGTCAGCTACACTTTCAGCCAGCTACACTGTCACTCAGCTTACACTCTCAGTCAGCTACACACTCAGCCAGCTACACTCTCAGTCAGCTACACTCTCAGCCAGCTACACTCTCAGTCAGCTACACTCTCAGTCAGCTACACTCTCACTCAGCTTACACTCTCAGTCAGCTACACTCTCAGTCAGCTACACTTACTTTTTTTTTGCAGGGATATTCCTGCGCGGGCCCTAAGCCTCTGGCTGGCCCACTAAGTGTTGCTTGTTTCTGTTTTACCTAGGCGGAGTGTGAGTATTTATGACTCGTATGGTCGCTTCAGTAAGATTTTGTCCCATGTGTTTAACAACTTCTGCTCTGTTGAATCTAAGTTGAAATCTTATTGGGTTTGTAACTGTGCACTGTGTTAGATAATGTTCCAGTGGTCTGTCGGACATTTCTCCACAGTGTTGACATTTCCTCCCACCTTCCGGAACCTGTAAGCCCATTTCCCAAGCACATGGGTATCCAAGCCTGATGCGATGTAAGTGTACTTCTGTTGTTCTACTGCTCCCCACTCTGACTTTATTGAATCCATGGTTCAATCAGGAATGTAAGGTAGCGAAGCAATTGAGTACAAGAACACGGAGAAACTACAGGAATAACAGAACACCAGAGAGCAGGGAGAGGTACCAGAGGGCCAGAAATGAGTACCTCAGAGTGAGGAGAGAAGCAGAGAGACAGTATGAAAATAACATCGCGAGTAAAGCTAAGATCCAATATTACTGTTCCACAGCCACATCAGGAGGAAAACAGAAATGAAGGAACAAGTGATGAAACTGAGAAAAGGGGAGAACAGATACACAGAGAATGGCAAGGTGTGTGAAGAACTCAACAAGAGATTCCAAGAGGTCTTCACAACAGAACAAGGAGAAGCCCCAGCACTAAACGAGGAGGCAAACCAAGCAACCTTGGAGGAATTTGACCTCACCAGTGATGAGGTCAAAAGGAATCTGTTGGAGCTGAATGTGACAAAGGCTGTTGGGCCTGACAGAATCTCTCCGTGGATACTTAAAGAAGGTGCAGAAACACTAAGTGTGCCACTCTCTATGGTGTATAACAGATCACTGGAAAGAGGAGACCTACCGGAAAGCTGGAAGACAGCTAATGTAGTCCCAATATACAAAAAGGTTGAAAGGCAAGAGGCACTGAACTACAGGCCAATTTCCTTAACTTGTATACCATGCAAGGTGATGGAGAACGTCGTGAGGAAAAGGCTCGTAGAGAATCTGGAGGGAAATAACTTTGTAACACACCACCAGCATTGGTTCTATAACCGTTCTATAATAACATAGAATTCTATAACCAACAAAAATTAGGGAAGAAAGAGAAGGGTGGGGCAAAATGCATTTTCTTAGACTGTCAGAAAGCCTTTGACACAGTATTCCATAACAGGCTATTACAAAAGTTAAAGCAACAGGCAGGAGTAAAAGGTAAGGTGCTCCAGTGGTCTAGGGAGTATCTAAGCAACAGAAATCAGCGAGTAACTGTAAGGGGGGGGACATCAGAGTGGCGAGTTATCACCAGCGGAGTCCCACAAGACTCTGTACTTGGTCCCATCCTGTTTCTAATATATATAAACGATCTTCCAGAGGGTATAGATTCATTCCTCTCAATGTTTGCTGATGCTGCAAACATTATGAGAAGAATCAAGATGGATGAAGATAGACAGAGACTACAGGACGACCTGGACAAACTGGAGGAATGGTCTAGAAAATGGCTGCTAAAGTTACACTCAGGAAAGTGTAAAGTAATGAAATTAATTGAAGGGAGCAGGAGGCTGAACACAAGGTACCATCTGGGAGGTGAAATCCTGCAAGAGTCTAGTAGAAAGAAAGATCTGGGGGGTTGATATCACACCGAATCTGTCCCCAAAGGCCCACATCAAAAGGATATCATCAGCGGCATATGCTAAATTGGCCAACATAAGAACTGCCTTTAGAAACTTGTGTAAGGAATCGTTCAGGACTCTGTATACCGCTTATGTCAGACCAATCCTGGAATATGCAGCTCCAGCCTGGAGTCCATACTTAGTTAAACACAAGACAAGGTTAGAGAAGATTCAGAGGTATGCCACCAGACTCGTCTCGGAACTGAGAGGTATGAGCTACGAGGAAAGATTAAGGAAGCTAAACCTCACGTCCCAGGAAAACAGAAGAGTAAGGGGGAGACATGATGACCACCTACAAAACTCGTAGGGAAAATGACAAGGTGGACAAAGACAAACTCTTTAGCGCGGGTGGGACACGAGCAAGAGGACACAGGTGGAAACTTAGTAACCAAATGAGCCACAGAGACATTAGAAAGAATTTTTCAGTGTCAGAGTAGTTAACAGATAAAATGCATTAGGCAGTGATGTGGAGGAGGCTGACTCCATACACAGATTAAAATGTAGATATGATAGAGCCCAATAGGCTCAGGAATCTGTACACCAGTTGATTGACGGTTGAGAGGCGGGACCAAATAGACAAAGCTCAACCCCCCAAGCACAACTAGGTGAGTACAACTAGGTGAGTACTTTCAGTCAGCAACACTCTCAGCCAGCCACACTCTCAGCCAACTACACTCTCAGCCAACTACACTCTCAGCCAGCTACACTCTCAGCCAGCCACACTCTCAGCCAGCTACACTCTCAGTCAACTACACTCCCATTTAGCCACACACTCTGCCAGCTACACTCTCAGCCAGCTACACTCTCATCCAGCTACACTCTCATCCAGCTACACTCTCAGCCAGCTACACTCTCAGCCAGCTACACTCTCATCCAGCTACACTCTCAGCCAGCTACACTCTCAGCCAGCTACACTCTCAGCCAGCTACACTCTCAGCCAGCTACACTCTCAGTCAGCTACACTCTCAGCCAGCTACATTTTCAGTCAGATACACTCTCAGCCAGCTACACTCTCAGCCAGCTACACTCTCAGACAACTACACTCTCAGAACTACACTTTCAGCCAGCTACACTCTCAACAGCTACACTCTCATCCAGCTACACTCTCAGTCAGATACACTCTCAGCCAACTACACTCTCAGCCAACTACACTCTCAGCCAACTACACTCTCAGCCAACTTCACTCTCAGCCAGCTACCCTCTCTGTCAGATACACTTTCAGCCAACAACGCTCTCAGTCAAATACACTCTTAGCCAGCTACACTCTCAGCCAACTACAATCTCAGCCAGCTACAGTCTCAGCCAGCTACACTCTCAGCCAGCTACAATCTCAGCCAGCTACACCCTTAGCCAGCTACACTCTCAGCTAGCTACACTCTCAGCCAGCTACACTCTCTGCCAGCTACACTCTCAGCCAAATACACTCTCAGCCAGCTACACTCTCAGCCAGCTACACTCTCAGCCAGCTACACTCTCAGCCAACTACACTCTCAGCCAACTACACTCTCAGCCAACTACACTCTCAGCCAGCTACACTCTCAGCCAGCTACACTCTCATCCAGCTACACTCTCAGTCAGCTACACTCTCAGCCAGCTACACTCTCAACCAGCTACACTCTCAACCAGCCAGTTTCACTTTCAGCCAACTACACTCTCAGCCAACTACATTCTCAGCCAGCTACACTCACTCTCAGCCAGCTACACTTTCAGCCAACTACACTCTCAGCCAGCTACACTCTCAGCCAGCTACACTCTCAGCCAGCTACACTCTCAGCCAGCTACACTCTCAGCCAACTACACTCTCAGCCAACTACACTCAGTCAACTACACTCTCAGTCAACTACACTCTCAGTCAACTACACTCTCAGTCAACTACACTCTCAGTCAGCAACACTCTCAGCCAGCCACACTCTCAGCCAACTACACTCTCAGCCAACTACACTCTCAGCCAGCTACACTCTCAGCCAGCCACACTCTCAGCCAGCTACACTCTCAGTCAACTACACTCCCATTTAGCCACACACTCTGCCAGCTACACTCTCAGCCAGCTACACTCTCATCCAGCTACACTCTCATCCAGCTACACTCTCAGCCAGCTACACTCTCAGCCAGCTACACTCTCATCCAGCTACACTCTCAGCCAGCTACACTCTCAGCCAGCTACACTCTCAGCCAGCTACACTCTCAGCCAGCTACACTCTCAGTCAGCTACACTCTCAGCCAGCTACATTTTCAGTCAGATACACTCTCAGATACACTCTCAGCCAGCTACACTCTCAGCCAGCTACACTCTCAGACAACTACACTCTCAGAACTACACTTTCAGCCAGCTACACTCTCAACAGCTACACTCTCATCCAGCTACACTCTCAGTCAGATACACTCTCAGCCAACTACACTCTCAGCCAACTACACTCTCAGCCAACTACACTCTCAGCCAACTTCACTCTCAGCCAGCTACCCTCTCTGTCAGATACACTTTCAGCCAACAACGCTCTCAGTCAAATACACTCTTAGCCAGCTACACTCTCAGCCAACTACAATCTCAGCCAGCTACAGTCTCAGCCAGCTACACTCTCAGCCAGCTACAATCTCAGCCAGCTACACCCTTAGCCAGCTACACTCTCAGCTAGCTACACTCTCAGCCAGCTACACTCTCTGCCAGCTACACTCTCAGCCAAATACACTCTCAGCCAGCTACACTCTCAGCCAGCTACACTCTCAGCCAGCTACACTCTCAGCCAACTACACTCTCAGCCAACTACACTCTCAGCCAACTACACTCTCAGCCAACTACACTCTCAGCCAGCTACACTCTCAGCCAGCTACACTCTCATCCAGCTACACTCTCAGCCAGCTACACTCTCAGCCAGCTACACTCTCAACCAGCTACACTCTCAACCAGCCAGTTTCACTTTCAGCCAACTACACTCTCAGCCAACTACATTCTCAGCCAGCTACACTCACTCTCAGCCAGCTACACTTTCAGCCAACTACACTCTCAGCCAGCTACACTCTCAGCCAGCTACACTCTCAGCCAGCTACACTCTCAGCCAGCTACACTCTCAGCCAACTACACTCTCAGCCAACTACACTCAGTCAACTACACTCTCAGTCAACTACACTCTCAGTCAACTACACTCTCAGTCAGCTACACTCTCAGCCAGCTACACTCTCAGACAACTACACTCTCAGCCAGCTACACTCTCAGCCATCTACACTCTCAGCCATCTACACTCTCAGCCATCTACACTCTCAGCCAACTACACTCTCAACCAGCCACACTCTCAGACAGCTACACTCTCAGCCAGCTATACTCTCAGCTAGCTACACTCTCAGCCAGCTACACTTTCAGCCAGCTACACTCTCTACCAACTACACTCTCAGTCAACTACACTCTCAGCCAGCAACACTCTCAGCCAGCCACACTCTCAGCCAACTTCACTCTCAGCCAACTTCACTCTCAGCCAACTTCACTCTCAGCCAGCTACACTCTCAGCCAGCTACCCTCTCTGCCAGATACACTTTCAGCCAACAACGCTCTCAGTCAAATACACTCTTAGCCAGCTACACTCTCAGCCAACTACAATCTCAGCCAGCTACAGTCTCAGCCAGCTACACTCTCTGCCAGCTACACTCTCAGCCAACTACACTCTCATCCAGCTACACTCTCAGCCAGCTACACTCTCAGCCAGCTACACTCTCAGCCAGCTACACTCTCAGCCAGCTACACTCTTAGCCAACTACACTCTCAGCCAGCTACACTCTCAGCCAGCTACACTCTCAGCCAGCTACACTCTCATCCAGCTACACTCTCAGCCAGCTACACTCTCAGCCAGCTACACTCTCAGCCAGCTACACTCTCATCCAGCTACACTCTCAGCCAGCTACACTCTCAGCCAGCTACACTCTCAGCCAGCTACACTCTCAGCCAGCTACATTTTCAGTCAGATACACTCTCAGATACACTCTCAGATACACTCACAGCCAGCTACACTCTCAGCCAGCTACACTCTCAGCCAACTACACTCTAAGAACTACACTTTCAGCCAGCAACAATCTCAGCCAGCTACACTCTCAACAGCTACACTCTCACCCAGCTACACTCTCACCCAGCTACACTCTCAACCAGCTACACTCTCATCCAGCTACACTCTCATCCAGCTACACTCTCATCCAGCTACACTCTCAGCCAGCTACACTCTCAGCCTACTACACTCTCAGCCAGCAACACTCTCACCGAACTACACTCTCAGCCAGCTACACTCTCAGTCAAATACACTCTCAGCCAGCTACACTCTCAGCCAGCTACACTCTCAGCCAGCTACACTCTCAACCAGCTACACTCACTCTCAGCCAGCTTCACTTTCAGCCAACTACACTCTCAGCCAACGACACTCTCAGCCAACTACATTCTCAGCCAGCTACACTCACTCTCAGCCAGCTACACTTTCAGCCAACTACACTCTCAGCCAGCTACACTCTCAGCCAGCTACACTCTCAGCCAGCTACACTCTCAGCCAACTACACTCTCAGCCAACTACACTCTCAGCCAACTACACTCTCAGCCAACTACACTCAGTCAACTACACTCAGTCAACTACACTCTGTCAACTACACTCTCAGTCAACTACACTCTCAGTCAGCTACACTCTCAGCCAGCTACACTCTCAGACAACTACACTCTCAGCCAGCTACACTCTCAGCCATCTACACTCTCAGCCAACTACACTCTCAACCAGACACACTCTCAGACAGCTACACTCTCAGCCAGCTATACTCTCAGCTAGCTACACTCTCAGCCAGCTACACTTTCAGCCAGCTACACTCTCTACCAACTACACTCTCAGTCAACTACACTCTCAGCCAGCTACACTCTCAGCCAGCCACACTCTCAGCCAACTTCACTCTCAGCCAACTTCACTCTCAGCCAACTTCACTCTCAGCCAGCTACACTCTCAGCCAGCTACCCTCTCTGCCAGATACACTTTCAGCCAACAACGCTCTCAGTCAAATACACTCTTAGCCAGCTACACTCTCAGCCAACTACAATCTCAGCCAGCTACAGTCTCAGCCAGCTACACTCTCAGCCAGCAACACTCTCTGCCAGCTACACTCAGCCAACTACACTCTCATCCAGCTACACTCTCAGCCAGCTACACTCTCAGCCAGCTACACTCTTAGCCAGCTACACTCTCAGCCAGCTACACTCTCAGCCAGCTACACTCTCATCCAGCTACACTCTCAGCCAGCTACACTCTCATCCAGCTACACTCTCAGCCAGCTACACTCTCAGCCAACTACACTCTCAGCCAACTACACTCTCAGAACTACACTTTCAGCCAGCTACAATCTCAGCCAGCTACACTCTCAACAGCTACACTCTCACCCAGCTACACTCTCACCCAGCTACACTCTCATCCAGCTACACTCTCAGTCAGATACACTCTCAGTCAGATACACTCTCAGTCAGATACACTCTCAGCCAGCTACACTCTCAGCCTACTACACTCTCAGCCAGCAACACTCTCACCGAACTACACTCTCAGCCAGCTACACTCTCAGTCAAATACACTCTCAGCCAGCTACACTCTCAGCCAGCTACACTTTCAGCCAGCTACAATCTCAGCCTACTACACTCTCAGCCAGCAACACTCTCACCGAACTACACTCTCAGCCAGCTACACTCTCAGCCAACTACACTCTCAGCCAACTACACTCTCAGCCAACTTCACTCTCAGCCAGCTACACTCTCAGCCAGCTACCCTTTCTGCCAGATACACTTTCAGCCAACAACGCTCTCAGTCAAATACACTCTTAGCCAGCTACACTCTCAGCCAACTACACTCTCAACCAGACACACTCTCAGACAGCTACACTCTCAGCCAGCTATACTCTCAGCTAGCTACACTCTCAGCCAGCTACACTTTCAGCCAGCTACACTCTCTACCAACTACACTCTCAGTCAACTACACTCTCAGCCAGCTACACTCTCAGCCAGCCACACTCTCAGCCAACTTCACTCTCAGCCAACTTCACTCTCAGCCAACTTCACTCTCAGCCAGCTACACTCTCAGCCAGCTACCCTCTCTGCCAGATACACTTTCAGCCAACAACGCTCTCAGTCAAATACACTCTTAGCCAGCTACACTCTCAGCCAACTACAATCTCAGCCAGCTACAGTCTCAGCCAGCTACACTCTCAGCCAGCAACACTCTCTGCCAGCTACACTCAGCCAACTACACTCTCATCCAGCTACACTCTCAGCCAGCTACACTCTCAGCCAGCTACACTCTTAGCCAGCTACACTCTCAGCCAGCTACACTCTCAGCCAGCTACACTCTCATCCAGCTACACTCTCAGCCAGCTACACTCTCATCCAGCTACACTCTCAGCCAGCTACACTCTCAGCCAACTACACTCTCAGCCAACTACACTCTCAGAACTACACTTTCAGCCAGCTACAATCTCAGCCAGCTACACTCTCAACAGCTACACTCTCACCCAGCTACACTCTCACCCAGCTACACTCTCATCCAGCTACACTCTCAGTCAGATACACTCTCAGTCAGATACACTCTCAGTCAGATACACTCTCAGCCAGCTACACTCTCAGCCTACTACACTCTCAGCCAGCAACACTCTCACCGAACTACACTCTCAGCCAGCTACACTCTCAGTCAAATACACTCTCAGCCAGCTACACTCTCAGCCAGCTACACTTTCAGCCAGCTACAATCTCAGCCTACTACACTCTCAGCCAGCAACACTCTCACCGAACTACACTCTCAGCCAGCTACACTCTCAGCCAACTACACTCTCAGCCAACTACACTCTCAGCCAACTTCACTCTCAGCCAGCTACACTCTCAGCCAGCTACCCTTTCTGCCAGATACACTTTCAGCCAACAACGCTCTCAGTCAAATACACTCTTAGCCAGCTACACTCTCAGCCAACTACAATCTCAGCCAGCTACAGTCTCAGCCAGCTACACTCTCAGCCAGCTACAATCTCAGCCAGCTACACTCTCAGCCAGCTACACTCTCAGCTAGCTACACTCTCAGCCAGCTACACTCTCTGCCAGCTACACTCTCTGCCAGCTACACTCTCATCCAGCTACACTCTCAGCCAGCTACACTCTCAGCCAGCTACACTCTCAGCCAACTACACTCTCAGCCAACTACACTCTCAGCCAGCTACACTCTCAGCCAGCTACACTCTCAGCCAGCTACACTCTCAGCCAGCTACACTCTCAGCCAGCTACACTCACTCTCAGCCAGTTTCACTTTCAGCCAACTACACTCTCAGCCAACTACACTCTCAGCCAACTATACTCTCAGCCAGCTACACTCTCAGCCAGCTACACTCTCATCCACCTACACTCTCAGCCAGCTACACTCTCAGCCAGCTACACTCTCATCCAGCTACACTCTCAGCCAGCTACACTCACTCTCAGCCAGCTACACTTTCAGCCAACTACACTCTCAGCCAGCTACACTCTCAGCCAGCTACACTCTCAGCCAGCTACACTCTCAGCCAGCTACACTCTCAGCCAGCCACACTCTCAGCCAACTACACTCTCAGCCAACTTCACTCTCAGCCAACTTCACTCTCAGCCAGCTACACTCTCAGCCAGCTACCCTCTCTGCCAGCTACACTCTCAGCCAGCCACACTCTCAGCCAACTACACTCTCAGCCAACTTCACTCTCAGCCAACTTCACTCTCAGCCAGCCACACTCTTAGCCAACTACACTCTCAGCCAACTTCACTCTCAGCCAACTTCACTCTCAGCCAACTTCACTCTCAGCCAGCTACACTCTCAGCCAACAACGCTCTCCGTCAAATACAATCTCAGCCAGCTACAGTCTCAGCCAGCTACACTCTCAGCTAGCTACACTCTCAGCCAGCTACACTCTCAGCCAGCTACACTCTCAGCCAGCTACATTCTTAGCCAACTACACTCTCAGCCAGCTACACTCTCAGCCAGCTACACTCTCATCCAGCTACACTCTCAGCCAGCTACACTCTCAGCCAGCTACACTCACTCTCAGCCAGTTTCACTTTCAGCCAACTACACTCTCAGCCAACTACATTCTCAGTCAGCTACACTCACTCTCAGCCAGCTACACTTTCAGCCAACTACACTCTGAGCCAGCTACACTCTGAGCCAGCTACACTCTCAGCCAGCTACACTCTCAGCCAACTACACTCTCAGCCAACTACACTCTCAGCCAACTACACTCTCAGTCAACTACACTCTCAGCCAGCTACACTCTCAGCCAGCTACACTCTCAGACAACTACACTCTCAGCCAGCTACACTCTCAGCCATCTACACTCTCAGCCAGCTACACTCTCAGCCAACAACGCTCTCAGCCAAATACAGTCAGCCAGCTACACTCTCAGCCAACTACAATCTCAACCAGCTACACTCTCATCCAGCTACACTCTCAGCCAGCTACACTCTCAGACAACTACACTCTCAGCCAGCTACACTCTCAGCCAGCTACACTCTCAGCCAGCTACACTCTCAGACAACTACACTCTCAGCCAACAACGCTCTCAGCCAAATACAGTCAGCCAGCTACACTCTCAGCCAACTACAATCTCAACCAGCTACACTCTCATCCAGCTACACTCTCAGCCAGCTACACTCTCAGACAACTACACTCTCAGCCAGCTACACTCTCAGACAACTACACTCTCAGCCAGCTACACTCTCAGCCATCTACACTCTCAGCCAACTAAACTCTCAACCAGCCACACTCTCAGACAGCTACACTCTCAGCCAGCTATACTCTCAGCTAGCTACACTCTCAGCCAGCTACACTTTCAGCCAGCTACACTCTCAGCCAACTACACTCTCAGTCAACTACACTCTCAGCCAGCTACACTCTCAGCCAGCTATATTCTCAGCCAGCTACACTCCTAGCCAGCTACACTCTCAGCCTACTACACTCTCAGCCAGCTACACTCTCAGCCAACTACACTCTCAGCCAACTTCACTCTCAGCCAGCTACACTCTCAGCCAGCTACACTCTCAGCCAGCAACACTCTCAGCAAACTGCACTCTCAGCCAGCTACACTCTCAGCACACTACACTCTCAGCCAACTACACTCTCAGCCAACTTCACTCTCAGCAAGCTACACTCTCAGCCAGCTACACACTCAGCCAGCTACACTCTCAGCCAGCTACACTCTCAGCCAGCTACCCTCTCTGCCAGATACACTTTCAGCCAACAACGCTCTCAGCCAAATACACTCAGCCAGCAACACTCTCAGCCAACTACAATCTCAACCAGCTACACTCTCATCCAGCTACACTCTCAGCCAGCTACACTCTCAGCCAGCTACACACTCAGCCAGCTACACTCTCAGCCAACTACATTCTCAGCCAGCTACACTCTCAGCCAGCTACACTCTCAGCCAACTATACTCTCAGCCAGCTACACTCTCAGCCAGCTACACTCTCAGCCAGCTACACTCTCAGGCAACTAAACTGTCAGCCAGCTACACTCTCAGCCAGCTACACTCTCAGCCAGCTACACTCTCAGCCAGCTACATTCTCAGCCAGCTACACTCTCAGCCAGCTACACTCTCAGCCAACTACACTCTCAGCCAACTACACTCTCAACCAACTACACTCTCAGCCAGCTACTGTGAGTGTAGCTGGCTGTAACGGTCTACAGGTAAACTACAGGTGTGTGTGTGTGTGTGTGTGTGTGTGTGTGTGTGTGTGTGTGTGTGTGTGTGTGTGTGTGTGTGTGTGTGTGTTTGTGTGCATATAAGCCATAACAATTTCAGTAACTTTGTCTCAGTTTATTTTTGTTTGTATCTGTCTGTCGATCTCCGTTCTTGCAGGTCGCGTTCAATTCCCGACCTTCCAAGTCGTTGGGCACCATTCCTTTCCCCCGTCCCATCCCCAATCTTGACCCCTGATCCCTTTATGTGCTATATAATCGTAATGGCTTGACGCTTTCTCCTGATAGTTCACTTCCTTTCCCTTTCTTCCTCTCATCTCTGTGTCTCTCGCTTCTTTCTTCTTCAGTCTCTCACTGCCCTATCTCTGTCTATATTTTAATCTCTCTTTGTCCCCCTCTCCTTGTCTCTCTCTCTTCCTCTCTCTCTCTCTCTCTCTTCCTCTCTCTCTCTCTCTCTCTCTCTCTCTCTCTCTCTCTCTCCCTCTCCTTGTCTCTCTCTCTCTCTCTCTCTCTCTCTCTCTCTCTCTCTCTCTCTCTCTCCTCACTACCCCATCACTTCGTGTCTTCTCTCCTAAGCCCCTCGTTTAATTTAATTCCTCCATTCATCTTCCTCCGTAACTTTTAGCCAAAGTCTCAGTTTCCTCTCTTTTATTTGCTATTTTTTCTCCTTTCTTTCTTAATTTCTGTTACTTTTGCTCAAAAAATTTCTTTGTTGCTGTTCCATCAGTAAATGGTCCCCATTTCTTTGTTTGGTGTTATTAATCACTTTTGTTAGTGTCTTCTCTTTCTTCTTGTTCTTATAATTGCTTTATTACCATTATTACCTTATCATCATGGTCCAATTATCCTAATTAATGGCCTTACCAACCCATCCTTAGGCTGAGGTCGTTCAGGCTGCGGCCATCCCAAAAAGTAAAGTGATTTCCATTCATAGAAAGAGAGATAGTTGAATTAATGAGCATTTGGACAATTTTTATTAGAATGTTCTGATTTGTCAAAATGGAAGAACTTACCCACTAACATGAAGCACCGGCCTACCATCATGAAGCACCGACCCACCAACATGAAGCACCGACCCACCATCATGAAGCACCGACCCACCAATATGAAGCACTGGCCTACCAACATGAAGCACCGGCCTTCCAACATGAAGCACCGGCCTTCCAACATGAAGCACCGGCCTTCCAACATGAAGCACCGGCCCACCAACATGAAGCACCGGCCTTCCAACATGAAGCACCGGCCTTCCAACATGAAGCACCGGCCTTCCAACATGAAGCACCGGCCTTCCAACATGAAGCACCGGCCTTCCAACATGAAGCACCGGCCTTCCAACATGAAGCACCGGCCTTCCAACATGAAGCACCGGCCTTCCAACATGAAGCACCGGCCTTCCAACATGAAGCACCGGCCTTCCAACATGAAGCACCGGCCTTCCAACATGAAGCACCGGCCTTCCAACATGAAGCACCGGCCCACCAACATGAAGCACCGGCCTTCCAACATGAAGCACCGGCCTTCCAACATGAAGCACCGGCCTTCCAACATGAAGCACCGGCCTTCCAACATGAAGCACCGGCCTTCCAACATGAAGCACCGGCCTTCCAACATGAAGCACCGGCCTTCCAACATGAAGCACCGGCCTTCCAACATGAAGCACCGGCCTTCCAACATGAAGCACCGGCCTTCCAACATGAAGCACCGGCCCACCAACATGAAGCACCGGCCTTCCAACATGAAGCACCGGCCTTCCAACATGAAGCACCGGCCTTCCAACATGAAGCACCGGCCTTCCAACATGAAGCACCGGCCTTCCAACATGAAGCACCGGCCTTCCAACATGAAACACCGGCCTTCCAACATGAAGCACCGGCCCACCAACATGAAGCATTGGGCCACCAACATGAAGCACTGGCCTACCAACATGAAGCACCGGCCTACCAACATGAAGCACCGGCCCACCAACATGAAGCATTGGGTCATCAACATGAAGCACTGGCCTACCAACATGAAGCACCGGCCCACCAACATGAAGCACTGGCCTACCAACATGAAGCACCGGCCCACCAACATGAAGCACCGGCCTACCAACATGAAGCACCGGCAAACCAACATGAAGCACCGGCCTACCAACATGAAGCACCGGCCCACCAACATGAAGCACCGACCCACCAACATGAAGCACCGACCCACCAACATGAAGCACCGACCCACCAACATGAAGCCCCGACCCACCAACATGAAGCCCCGACCCACCAACATGAAGCCCCGACCCACCAACATGAAGCACCGGCCCACCAACATGAAGCACCGGCCTACCAACATGAAGCACCGGCCCACCAACATGAAGCACCGGCCCACCAACATGAAGCACCGACCCACCAACATGAAGCCCCGACCCACCAACATGAAGCCCCGACCCACCAACATGAAGCCCCGACCCACCAACATGAAGCACCGGCCCACCAACATGAAGCACCGACCCACCAACATGAAGCACCGGCCCACCAACATGAAGCACCGACCCACCAACATGAAGCACCGACCCACCAACATGAAGCACGGAACCAACAACATGAAGCCCCGACCCACCAACATGAAGCACGGAACCAACAACATGAAGCCCCGACCCACCAACATGAAGCACCGACCCACCAACATGAAGCACGGAACCAACAACATGAAGCCCCGACCCACCAACATGAAGCACCGACCCACCAACATGAAGCACCGATCAGCAGACTAAAACTCTTTAACCAAGTCAATCGTGGGCCACCCAGAGCGAGCACAACAGGGAGTCACCAGTATTAAATCCCAACCTGGTTGGCTGGTTCTAACGTCGTCCTCTGTCAATAGATCCGAAGATAGGGGACGGGAGAGGAGAGAAAAGAGAGGGAAGGAGAAGAGGGGCCCAAAAGACGGGATTGTAATGGAAAAGGAAGTATTAATTGACATAAATGGGAAAAGGAGGGCACAAGAATATTGTGGTCCCACAGACCGTCACTGTTTAGAGTTGTCACGCTGATTTGCTTAGAGATATGAAGGGAAGGAAAAGGTGTAGTGAGGGAATGGGAAGCGAAAGGAACAAAGAGGAAGAAGGGAGATGAGAGGCACAGCAAGTAAAAGGAGAATGTCAGAAGGATCTTCACTAAACATTCTCAGGGCCGCAACTTATACATCCGCTTGCTTCCAATGTGCACGCTTCCTGTCATCTTAAGAACGTCCCGCCTAGAGCGAATGTTGTTGAAGACACTTCGGAGGCTTCAGTAGGCCCGATGTGATCGTTCTGGCTTCATGCTGCCGCCAGCGGTGGCTTCCTTATTGTGCACCCCATGCTCGGCCTGTGAGCGGCAGGACAATAGGACCCTACCCTGGAAACACAAACCGAAACTGTCTCTATTTTCCGCTTGTTACAACTTGTAATAAAGTTGTTACATCTTGGCTTAACGTGTTTATGACGTTTTAGAACGTTGTTACATCTTGATATATTGGTTGTTATAACTGGTTAGGAGGTGTTAAAACTTGTTCGAACGTTGTAGCAACGTCGTAGTTTCGGTGTGTGTTTGGCGGGTATAGGGCAGAAAAGGATTATAGATGGCCCTAAAGGATTACAGAAAGCGTAAAGAGATGCATGTCTACACTATATATATCATTATAATAACGATGGTAATGGTCTCAAAAGTCACGTTTGATAATTTTACATTGCACGCTGGAGTTAAGTCGCTTAGGTAACAATAATATTTATAATAATAATTTATTATATCATAAGTGGTGAGCTATTTTATGCAACTTAACAATACAGTGGTGTGCTCTTTTATGCAACTAAATACAGTGGTGTTCTATTTTATGCATCTTAATGATACAATTGTGCTGTTTTATGTAATGCTGGTTTAGTTAGAGGTTCTATTTTTCTCGTCCTGCTCTTCCTCTTTAGCTCCTGCTGCTCTTCCTCTTTAGCTCCTGCTGCTCTTCCTCTTTAGCTCCTGCTGCTCTTCCTCTTTAGCTCCTGCTGCTCTTCCTAATCATACACGTTTTTCTTTCTGGTTCTCTTTTTATTGTTCTTCGTCCTCTTCCCTCTTCTGATCCCCTTCCTCCTCCTCCTCCTCCTCCTCCAGTGATTCGAAACAATTTGTCATTGTAGAGAGAAGATTTATTACCAACTGTATTATAGATCGCTGCAATTTATTACAAAAATATGCTTCTGAAAACTACAAGAAGGGCGCGTAATTTTTTTTTTAAAAAGAACAATGCAAATTTGGTAATAAAAATTAGGAGAACTCTGATCCCTGGAAGTTCCTGAACGCGTCCTCTACTCAAGAGAACAAAAGACATCTTGGAAAATCTGCTTCAAGGTATTCCTAGTGACCTCGAGAGGACTTCTTAGTGACTTCGAGTGGACTTTGAGGTCTGTTCGAGCCTCGCGCCGCCGATGCTACTTGAAAAGTCCATTCTTACGCGCGTGTGTGTGTGTGTTTGTTTGTGACTTTTTTTTTGTTCCTTGCGAGAAGTGGAAGAAGTAGCGGCGCCCCATCTGCGACCACAAGGCAAAACCAATAATCTTTCTAACCTCTCAGTGGTGAATGGCGGCCCTCCGCGCCCCCACCGTCTCCTCCTCCTCGAGAGCTCGCGTGAGACAATGGCTGCGTGACAAAGGGAATTCTGATTCCTGTCCCCCCCCCCCAACTCGTTCCATTCCCCCCCCCCATTTACTTCTCCCATTGACCCTCCCCTTCCTCCCTCCCTCTCTTCCTTCCATTCCCCCTTCCACCCTCACCTCTTCCCTTTCCTCCGTGGGCTGAACAGAGTGCTGACGACATTGTTAAGGAACGCTCATCTGACCTCAGATCATCATGTTTTGACTGTATTTGATGAGCACTGATGATCATCTGACCGTAGTTGATGAGCACTGATGATCATCTGACCATAGTTGATGAGCACTGATGATCATCTGACCATAGTTGATGAGCACTGATGATCATCTGACCGTATTTGATGAGCACTGATGATCATCTGACCATAGTTGATGAGCACTGATGATCATCTGACCGTATTTGATGAGCACTGATGATCATCTGACCATAGTTGATGAGCACTGATGATCATCTGACCGTATTTGATGAGCACTGATGATCATCTGACCATAGTTGATGAGCACTGATGATCATCTGACCGTAGTTGATGAGCACTGATGATCATCTGACCGTAGTTGATGAGCACTGATGATCATCTGACCGTAGTTGATGAGCACTGATGATCAGCTGACCGTAGTTGATGAGCACTGATGATCATCTGACCGTAGTTGATGAGCACTGATGATCAGCTGACCGTAGTTGATGAGCACTGATGATCATCTGACCGTAGTTGATGAGCACTGATGATCAGCTGACCGTAGTTGATGAGCACTGATGATCAGCTGACCGTAGTTGATGATCACTGATGATCAGCTGACCGTAGTTGATGAGCACTGATGATCAGCTGACCGTAGTTGATGATCATTGAAGATGATGTTTTGCCTGTAAGGTGAACTGTCATTTTCACTAAACTGTCAACATGAAGGTTTTCTCCTCTCTCTGCTCGCTCGCGTTTTCTCCTCTCCCTTTCCTTCTCCGCCCTCCGTCTCCTTCCCCTTCCCTCCTTTCTCTGTTGCTCTCCTACCCTCCCTTCCCTGTCTCTCACATTTCCTGCCCCTCCCTCCCATCCCCTCCCTCTCCTCTTCCCCTTCGCAAGCGTGATAGAAGAGGTGATGATGTTCTTTATAAGGGGATCACGTGACATGGATCGATGTCCTGCAGAGCCTCGAATAATGCCCCTCTTGGCCACCCCTTTCCCCTCTCCCTTATCCTTGCTTCCCCATCCCCCTAATCCATCTCTCCCCCTCCCTTCCTCACTCCCCAACCTCAAATCCCTTTCTGCCCCTCCCCCACATCCCTATACTCCTCCCGCTCCCACCCCAAACTTCCCCTTCCACCCCTGACCAACATCCCTCCCCTCTACCTGACATCCCTGCCCAATTCCTCCTACATCATCCCCCTCCCACCCCCCCCAACCTGCCACGCACCCCCCTCCCCCCCCCCATTAATGGGAAGTATTTGATGCTCAGTCATAATCATTAGAGAGAACACCACCAGACGCGACAGAGACACTTGGACAAGCCTCAGCACTTGGGTAGAGAAGCTGTGTCTGGAGGGACAAAATGTGAACCACAACATATATAGAAGAGTAAGAAGCGAATGCAGGACTTGAGAGATCAGTTGAAAAGTAGTACGAGAATAGTATAGCAACCAAAGGTAAGGACGAGTCCTAAACTCGACAGCAACATCAGCTGGATGTTATTGGTGAAGAGCAATAGATCAGACTGCACAAAACTGGAGGACGAACACACACAGAGAATGACAAGTACTCCATAAATGCATAATGAAATACCCAGAACGTGATGCTTCTGTAAGATAATGTTTACGCTGTAAGTTGGAATCGAACCCGCGTCCCTGGACTCATCCCCAAAGCACAAAAAATTCTCAAACTGGAACCTAACCTGTCTCTACATCCAAGAGAACATAAGCTTCGTTAAGAAGGAATTAACTTCAGGCGGTGGATGTGATTAAAACCAGATACGTAGACAAGACGTCCTTGATTACCTGCTGTAGAACTCTTGCTATTTGGAAAAATGGCTAAATGCGACACCTTTGTATAGGTAAGAAAGGGAAAGACATGAGCCACTGAACTACTGTCAAGCTTCACTAACAACCATTTCCAGCAAGGTTCACGAGGAAACTCCAAATGACGTTCCTAGAATCCTTAAAACAGATGAATTTGATTTACACATCACATCGTTCACGTTCAGGTGAACATGAATTCAACTAAGGGAAATCCGGATTGCAGTAATTACTGGATATTAACAAAATGTCAATAATCATAGAAAGAGAGGGTTGGGAGACTATAAATTACCTGTGAGATTTCTTTCTTTACTCTCACGCGTTACCTACTCAAGCAAGAGAAACTAGTTTAACGGGAAGAGTCCTTACCTAAGTGAAGGAGTACCTCTCAGGATGGAAACAAAGGGTCGCAGCAAGAAGGGGGTATATCAAGAGTAGATATAGGTTAAGAGTAGAGTACCATAAGGATCTCTTCCAAAGTCCATCCTTTTCCTAATTTATGACAACGACATAATAAACTTGTCTGGTGTTGAGCTTAAGGCTTACTAACCTCCTGGAGGGGTTATTAAAGCCACGACAAAAGCTTACTGGTTAACCAGCAGGAATACTTTAATCCCAGCCCATCCGCCTGTTTTGGTAGTACTTATAAAAAAGATATATACCATGAGGACCATTGTACATATACCGTCGTACAATGAAATTAGACCGCAGAAATCGGCACTATTGAGTTGGACAAACCGGAAAACTATTTTCTACTTATGTTGCAAAGATAAACTAAACTAACCTAACCTTCCCAGGCCTAATACATGATATACGAGGTCTAATATAGTATATATGTGTGCTATACTAGGAATATTTAAGTATTTTTTTTAGCTTCATTTTTCCAGACTGTAAAATGAATAGCACAAAGTTCTATCTAATGGCTTGGAACGCTAATCTTTGTACTATGGTGCACATGGTTGCAAAAACTACTCTCGAAACCGGAGGATGTGTTGTTTAATCCTGAACATCGTCCCAGGATTAAGGTGAACTCTCAGTGTATATATGCTGGGCAGCGGGACACCTTATCAGTCTACATATTCCTGTGTCAAAGTGTTTAAGTGTTGGGCTTAAGGACTGTTAACCTCCGAAGTTATATTTACACCATCAAAGGGGTGAATTGAACAATCAACAAGTGTACTTTAGACCTCAACACACTCCAAGACTAAAGTAAACTCGAGTGTATATAAACAGATATGAAATACACCTCTCGGTGAATGTATATATGTATATCCCTTCACTGTGTGAGGGGAAAACTGAAATTTTCATATCAATGTTTACTAACGATACGAGACTAATGAGAAGGACCAGAGCGATGCGGGACTACATTACATTAATAATTAAACTTGACACTCAAGAGGCGATTTGAGAAATGGCTACTGGACTTTAACGTAGGCAAACGCAAAGTTATTAGGAAAGGAACAGACGTAATATGATCGAAAGCCCAGATCTTTATAAAGATGAGAATCTGGTAGCTTTCTGCATCAAAAAACAAAAATCCCTAAGCGTAAACACAACACCAGAGGCACACCTTACCTAAATAATGTTGGTAACATTGATCAAGTTGGACAACGTACACATACATGTAAGAAATCTAACGTGACTTTCCTCGGACGATATCAGAAAGAGAGACAGAAGAGAGACAAAAGAGAGAGAGAGAGAGAGAGAGAGAGAGAGAGAGAGAGAGAGAGAGAGAGAGAGAGAGAGAGAGAGAGAGAGAGAGAGAGATGCAGTCTTCGTGTGAGGCAAGATGAAGTGAATCATCTGTGAAGCTCGCGACGGCCCCAGCACCTCCCTACTTGCCAGCCACTAACTGAATACACCAGGCTTTGCACGGATCCACCCAGGCAGTTTTGGCTGCTGATGAGGTCGTGTTTGGAAGAGGCCGGGGATGGCAGTGGAAGGGAAGAGGAGGAGGAGGAGGAGGATAAGAAAAAGGGTAAGAGAGAAAGAGAATCAAAGATAACAATATTACTTGTTGACAAGAAGATCACTTAAACAAGGATGACACACAAAAGCAACGAGGAGGAGTATATTTTCATTTGGAAAAGGAGGTAACCGCAGACGAATAGAAGACACTGCTCAACAGTGTCCCTGGATCCCAGCGACCGTGACAAGCGGGAGACAGTATCCCTTAGACTTTTGGGAGAGAGAGAGAGAGAGAGAGAGAGAGAGAGAGAGAGAGAGAGAGAGAGAGAGAGAGAGAGAGAGAGAGAGAGAGAGAGAGAGAGAGAGAGAGTCAAGGAACTCTAACAAGAACATGAGGGGCCATCACTGATGATATTGCGATGGGCTGCTGGAGGCTTCGTAAGACCGACGAGCATCTAAAAGGACATCTTCTTGGGGTCGTTGGAATAATGGTGTTGATATGTGGCCGAGGCCAAGAGCTCGGTGATGGGTGATCTTCCAGGGGGAAGTGTGGACACTTTGCCAAGGTTCAACATTACTATAGTCTTTCACTCCGTAATCATTGAACTTTAAAGTCTCCCCAGAGAATGACGCGGTAATGTGACCTCTTTTAGTGTTGACTTGTGAGTGTATATTGCTGACCTGGAACCTTGTGGCGTTGCCTTCCAAAGTAATTTTCCAGGATAACCGTGCAAGACGCTGCCTTCCAGGATAACCTGTGAGATTATCCTCTAGGATAATCTTGCGAGACGTGACCTTCCGGGATAGCCTCGTAAATGTGTGACCTTGCAGAGCAATCTTGCGTAAGATATGACCTTCCTGGTTAGCCTTGTGAGACTTGACCTTCCAGAGCGGTTATCTTGAGGTCAGTAAGACTTCAAAATGACCTTTGACCAAGAGAGCTGTGCTGCCAGGGGCTTGCATGACCCTGTGGAGGAAAATTCACAGTTTGTGTGGCTCCTCCAGGTTAATGATAATGGGCTTCCATAAAACCTGCCCTGGACCACCTTAGGTAAACTCATTCCAAACAATATTACAAAAAAGGTTTTACGCTTTCGCACGATATTCAAGGATTCTTCTTCTATATTGGAATTACTCGATAATCTGTGATAATTGTTTGTTGTGTGTGTGTGTGTGTGTGTGTGTGTGTGTGTGTGTGTGTGTGTGTGTGTGTGTGTGTGTGTGTGTGTGTGTGTGTGTGTGTGCGTGTGTGCGTGTGTGTGTGTATGTGTGTGTGTGTGTGTGTCTGCAGGATCTAACTATTAATACTGGGACCCCGTTTTCTAACCTATTTATTTTTCCTCTATTACGTCTACTACATATATTTCTCTTACACAAACACATATTCCCACGAAGCACCTGTCTCACTCCCAGGTACCTATTTACTGTTAGGTGAACAGTCGCATCAGGATGAAAGAGACTCTGCTCATTTATTTCTGCCTCTACTGGAGATCGAACCAAGGTCCTTAGGACTACGACCCCAAATCGCTGTCCACTCAGCCGCGAAGCCCCAGACTCAGGTGTGTGTGTGGACTCACCTATTTGTGCCTGCAGGCTCGAGCTCTATCTCTTGATCCCCGCTTTTCTACCCGCTGGTTGTCTAATGCAATGGCTCTTGGTCTATTTCTCTATCATACTTGATTTTAAAGTTATGAATGGAGTTAGTCTCTACAATCTGCTCCTTTAGGTCATACCATTTACTCACTCCCCTTATGCTAAAAGAAAACTTTTTAACATTTCTATGACACATCTGAGTCTCAAGCTTCCCTCTATGCCCCCTTGTTCTATTGATATTCATTGTAAATATTTCTTCTGTTTCCATCTTGTCAATCCCTCTAAGTATTTGATACGTCTGTATCATGTCCCCCCCCCCTCTCCCTCCTCCTTTCTAACATCGTCAGGCATAGTTCCATCAGTCTGTCTTAGTACCTCATCCCTCGCAGCTCTAGGACGAGTCTCCTTGCAAACTTCTGCACCTTTTCGAGCTTCCTTAAGTGCTTTTTTAAAGGTGCGGGCTCCACGATGGTGCGGCATACTTTAAGACTAGCCTCACACAGGCGGTATACAGGGATCTAAAAGCCTCCTTATTCAGGTTTCTGAAGGATGTTCTGACTATAGCCAGAGTAGAGTATGCGGCTGACGTTATTCCACTTATATGTGCCTATGAAGTTAGGTTTGGTGTTATGTCCAATTTGTTGTTATGTTATGTCACAACCCTCCTCATTAGTTTTGCATCATCTGCAAACATTGACATCAACGACTCAACTCCTGCAGTTAAGTCATTTTCATAAATGAGGACTTGAATGGGTCCCAGCACTGATCCTTGAGGCACCCCGCTTGTTACTCTACGCCTGTCAGACTCTTCGTCCCTCACTGTCACTCTCTGACACCTGTCTGTCAGGTAATTCCTTACCCATGATAATGCGTTTCCGTCTACTCCCGCCTGCCTCTCAAGTTTGTATAGTAATCTTCTATGAGGAACTGTATCAAAGGCTTTTTGACAATCCATAAATATGCACTCTGCCCAACCTTGTCTCTCTTGCCTTATTTTCGTTACTTTATCATAAAACTCCAGGAGGTTCGTCAGGCATGATTTCCCTTCACTAAAGCCGTGTTGTTGTTTAATTATAAACCTAATTCTTTCTAGGTGTGCAACTAGTCTTAACCTTATCATTCTCTCAAGTAATTTGCAGGGGATGCTTGAGAGCGACACTAGTCTGTAGATAAGTGCCTCTTCTCTATCTCCTTTCTTGTAGATAGGCCCGACAGTTACCTTCTTCCAGCAGCTGGGCAACTCCCCCTTTGTATGTGACGCATGAAAGATTAGTGCTAGAGGTATGTTGAGGGCCTGTGGGGCGTGCAGCACAATGCCAGCTTCCATAGTGTTCACTTCTGAGCCAGAACTACTCCCAGAGCTAGATGAGGGAGCAGCCCCCTGATTCTTTCAGGGGGCTGCATTCTTTCAGATGCAGCACAGGGCCTGTGCTGCATCTTTTAACAACCATGATGATACTCTATCTGGCCCAGTAGCTTTAGTTACATCCAGTGATGCTAGCTGTATTATTACTTCCTCTGCTGTTACCTCAATATTTAGTAGTTTCTCATCAGGGGGCTGCTCCCTCATCTAGCTCTGGGAGTTGTCCAGGCTCAGAAGTGAACACTATGGAAGCTGGCATTGAGCTCCTCACAAATTTCTTTATGATTTTCTGTATACTGGCTTCCCCTTTTTCGTAACCTGGTCACTTGGTCATTCACTGGCATTTTCCTTCTCATACGGCTATGTAGGAGTTTGGGTTGGCTCTTTGCTTTGGAGGCAATATCATTTTCATAGTTTCTTTCTGCTAATCTTCTTATGTTTATGTAGTCATTCCTGGCCCTATTGCATCTATTCTGCTTTACCTCTGTCTCCCTCCTGCTTTGTACTTTTGCTTCTCAGTACTGTCTGTGTGACACGGTGTGTGTGTGTATTTTACTATTTGTATTTACTATTTTGGCCTACAGGATCGAGCTATTAGCTCTTGGACCCCGCTTTTCTAACCATTCAATTTTTTCCTCTATTATGTCTACTACATATATTTCTCTGACACACGCACTCACATCCCTAGGAAGCAACCCGTAGCAGCTGTCTAACTCCCAGGTACCTTTTTACTGCTAAGTGAAGAGGAGCATAAGGGTGAAAGAAACTGCCTATTTGTTTCTGCCTCGACCGGGAATTGAACCCAGGCCCTTTGGACTACGACCCCCGAGGCTGTCCACTCAGCCGGGAGGCCCCCCCCCAGTACTCACCTAGTTGTGCTTGCTGGGGTTGAACTCAGGCTCTTTAGTTCCGCCTCTCAACTATCAATCAACTAATGTACAGGTTCCTGAGCCTATTGGGCTCTATCATATCTACACTTGAAACTGTATATAGAGTCAGCCTCCACCACTTCACTTCCCAATGCATTCCATTTGTCTACTACTCCGACACTAAAAAAAAATCTTACTATTATCTCTATGGCTCATTTGAGCACTCAATTTCCATCTGTGTCCCCGCGTGCGTGTGCCCCTTGTGTTAAATAGCCTGTCTTTATCTTCCCTATCAATTTCTTTGAGAATCTTGTATGTGATGATCATGTCCCCTCTAATTCTGTATTCCAGCGACGTGAGGTTTAATTCCCGTAGTCTCTCCTCGTAGCTCATACCCCTCAGTTCGGGTACTAGTCTGGTGGCAAACCTTTGAACCTTTCCCAGTTTAGTGTTATGCTTGACTAAATATGGACTCCATGCTGGAGCTGCATACTCCAGGATTGGTCTGACATATGTGGTATACAAAGTTCTGAAAGATTCCTTACACAAGTTTCTAAATGCCGTTCTTATGTTAACCAATCTGGCCTTTGCCGCTGATGTTATCCTCTTGATATAGGCTTCAGGGAACAAATCTGGCGTGATATCAATTCCCAGGCCTTTCTCTCTCTGATTCTTTAAAAATTTCATCTCCCAAATAATACCTTGTATCTGTCCTCCTGCTCCCTACACCTATCTTCATTACATTACATTTGCTTAAGTTAAACTCTAACAGCCATTTGTTCGACCATTCCTTCAGTTTGTCCAGGTCTTCCTGAAGCATCAAGCAGTCCTTTTCTGTCTTAATCCTTCTCATAATTTTGGCGTCATCAGCAAACATTGAGAGGAATGAGTCTATACCCTCTGGGAGATCATTTAAATATATCAGAAACAGTATAGGTCCAAGAACTGACTCCTGCGGGACTCCACTTGTGACGTCTCGCCAATCTGAGGCCTCACCCCTCACAGTGACTCGTTGTCTTCTGTTGCTTAGGTACTCCCTTATCCAATGGAGTACCTTCCCTTTGACTCCAGCCTGTATCTTCATTTTTTTCACTAGCTTCTTGTGTGGTACTGTATCAACGGCTTTATGGCAATCCAAAAATATGCAGTCTGCCCACCCCTCTATTTCTTGCCTGATTTTTGTTGCCTGGTCGTAGAATTCAATTAACCCTGTGAGGCAGGACTTGCCATCCCTGAACCCATGTTGATGCTGTGTACAAAGTTCCCTCGCTCCAGATGTTCCACTAGCTTTCTTCGCACAATCTTTTCCATCAGTTTGCATGGCATGCAGGTTAAGGAACTACAGACCAGGACACTGGCCTGTAGTTCAGTGCCCCATGTCTATCCCGTTTCTTGTTTATTGGGACTACATTAGCTGCTTTCCAAATTTCTGGCAGTTCCCCTGTTGCCAGTGATTTGTTATCCACTATGCAGAATGGCTAGCACAGTGCTTCTGCTCCTTCCTTTAGTATCCAAGGGGAGATTCCATCTGGGCCTATAGCCTTTGTCACATCCAACTCTAGTAACAACTTCCTTATTTTCCCACTGGTAATCTCAAACTCTTCCAGTGGTTCCTGGTTAACTATTCCCTCTCTTATCTTTGGAATTTCTCCTTGCTCTAAGGTGAAGACCTGGAATTTCTTATTCAGTTCCTCACACACTTCCTTCTCGTTTGTAGTGAATCCTTCTGCCCCTATTCTTAATTTCATTACCTGTTCCTTTACTGTTGTTTTTCTCCTAATGTGGCTATGCAGAAATTTAGGTTGAGTCTTTGCCTTGCTTGCGATGTCATTTTCGTATTGTCTTTCTGCCTCTCTTCTCATCCTGACATATTCATTCCTGGCACTCTGGTACCTTTCTCTGCTCTCAAGTGTCCTGTTATTCCTAAAGTTTCTCCACGCCCTTTTACTTTGCTGCTTAGCTAGCCTACATCTCTGATAAAACCATGGGTTTCTCATTTCATTTCGTTGTTTTCCTTTTGGGGTGGGACAAACTTGTTTGCTGCTTCCTTGCACTTCTGCGTGATGTAGTCCATCGTGTCTTGGGCCGTCTTTTCCCTGAGCTCTGTTTCCCATGTTATATCTGTTAGGAATTTTCTTATCTCCTCATAGTTTCCCTTACGGAATGCCAGCCTTTTGTTTTCAGTACCCCTCCTCGAGTTCAATAACTCTTCTTAAACGAGATACTCAAACACCAGTGTACTGTGGTCGTTCATTCCTACTGGGGCCTCAAAACCGATTTCCCTTATGTCGGAGTCGTTCAGAGTGAAGACCAGGTCGAGTCTCGCTAGTTCATCGTTTCCCCACATCCTAGTGGGTTCCCTGACATGTTGGCTTAGAAAGTTTCTTGTCGCCACCTCCATTAATTTGGCTCTCCATGTAGTCTCTCCTCCATGCGGTTCCTTGTTCTCCCAGTCAATCCTTCCGTGATTGAAGTCTCCCATGATGAGATGATGGGATCTACTTCTACAGGCAGCAGAGGCTGCCTTCTCAATTATAGTGTTAACTGCCATGTTGTTGTTGTCATACTCTTGCCTGGGTCTTTTGTCATTTGGTGGAGGGTTATATATCACTGCTACTACTACTTTAGGTTCTCCCATTGTCATGGTGCCTGTTATGTAGTCTCCGAATCCCTCGCAGCCCGGGATGACCATCTCCTTGAAACTCCATTCCCTTCTCATTAGTAGGGCCACTCCACCTCCTCCCCTTCCTTCCCTCTCTTTCCTTAATACAGTGTGGTCCTGGGGAAACACCCCATTCGTTATGATTCCCGAGAGTTTAGTTTCTGTAAGTCCGATTACATCTGGGTTCACTACTTGTGCTCTTTCCCGTAGTTCACTTGCCTTGCTTACGATTCCATCTATGTTCAAGTACATCACCCTGAAACTGACTCTCGTTTGTCCTTTCTCAGATCCTATTGTTTCCCCCGAAGCAGGGAAACAGGGAGAGACCGGGATGGGAGTCCCCCCTATGAAAGGGGACCTGGGGCCTCAAGCAGTCCTTCTCTGTCTTAATCCTTCTCATAATTTTGGCGGCGTCAACAAACATTGTGAGGAATATAGTCTCTGTATGTGTACGTGTGTACGTGTGTATGTGTGTACGTTTGTTACGTGTGTATTTACCAGTGTGCATGTACAGTGTGTTATTTACCTTTACAGTATGTATTTACAGAATGTTATTTACAGTGTGTATGTACGTGTGTACGTGTGTGTGTGTGTGTGTGTGTGTGTGTGTGTGTGTGTGTGTGTGTGTGTGTGTGTGTGTGTGTGTGTGTGTGTGTGTGTGTGTGTGTGTGTGTGTGTGTGTATAATCACCTATTTGTACTCACCTATTTGTGCTTGCGGGGGTTGAGCTCTGGCTCTTTGGTCCCGCCTCTCAACTGTCAATCAACTGGTGTACAGGTTCCTGAGCCTATTGGGCTCTATCATATCTACACTTGAAACTGTGTATGGAGTCAGCCTCCACCACATCGCTTCCTAATGCATTCCATTTGTCAACCACTCTGACACTAAAAAAGTTCTTTCTAATATCTCTGTGGCTCATTTGGGCACTCAGTTTCCACCTGTGTCCCCTAGTGCGTGTGCCCCTTGTGTAAAACAGCCTGTCTTTATCAACCCTGTCGATTCCCTTGAGGATCTTGAATGTGGTGATCATGTCCCCCCTAAGTCTTCTGTCTTCCAACGAAGTGAGGTTTAATTCGCGTAGTCTCTCCTCGTAGCTCATACCTCTCAGCTCGGGTACTAATCTGGTGGCAAACCTTTGAACCTTTTCCAGTTTAGTCTTATGCTTGACTAGATATGGACTCCATGCTGGAGCCACATACTCCAGGATTGGTCTGACATATGTGCTATATAATGTTCTGAAAGATTCCTTACACAAGTTTCTGTGTGTGTGTGTGTGTGTGTGTGTGTGTGTGTGTGTGTGTGTGTGTGTGTGTGTGTGTGTGTGTGTGTGTGTGTGTGTACTCACCTAGTTGTACTCACCTAGGTGAGTACAACTAGGTGAGTACACCTAGTGTGTGTGTGTGTGTGTGTGTGTGTGGACTATCCTAACATTTGTACGTGAATTATGTAACCTAAGGAACTACAATCCTACATCGAGCTCACCGTCAAGCTTGACCTCACACATGTATAAGAACACAAGAGTTATGTAGCATCGTGTCAAGCCTGCTGGGCCATATTAAGTGGGTACACCCTTGAAATCCGTCCCGTTTCTGACGCATACTTCCTTCTCTCTATCCCTCCCTCTCTTCCTCCCTCCCCCCTTCCCGTCCTCTCTCCCTCCCTCCTTCCCTCCCTCTTTGTTTCCCCCACTGTTTACCTTAGGATCTAATATATGCACTTTCGCCATCATTACTGCCTTTCTTGTGGATATTAGTTAATGGTGGAGTTTGTGGATAACTTATCACAAAAACCTGTGACTCTGAGAGAAAGAGTTCCCGAAAACTTGGACATTTTGGGAGGAAGTTTGTGATTTAGTTAAACTTTTCTTTCCTTCATAAATCATGGGACTGTGTGTGTGTGTGTGTGTGTGTGTGTGTGTGTGTGTGTGTGTGTGTGTGTGTGTGTGTGTGAGTGTATTCTTCATTTTGTTTGCTGAAGTCGAGCTCTAGTTCTTGGGCCAGCCTGTTAGCTTAGCGATGAAGCTGTGTAGTCATCTTCCACCTGCGTCACTTAGTCTTTGTTCATCCTTTTTAAAATGGTTCCTCGTTCTTTCTACCAGTATCTTGGAGCATTTACAATTTGCCAGCGTTGCGAAAACGGCATTATCGAATTTCCCAAGTTCCTATATGTACCTGGGGTTCCATGCTGGTGCTGCATTCTTAAGTACTGGTCTCACGTACTGAACGTCCTGAATCGCTGGTCAAGCTTCTGATGTTTGCTAAATATACACCAATTATTGTTGAGGATCAGGAGATGTCCAGTGCACTTGTTAAAGTGATTCACCTAGTGAGCGCATTGTACAGTTACTGGGGGACTTGGTTAATTGTTATGCATCAGTACGGAGTGAGGGTTAGCTTATAAATCCTCCAGAGACTAAAATACCAGAGACCAGTACTGTCACTCGTTTCATTCCCGACACCAGTCGTTCAGAAACACCAGAACACAAGTCCACTCATCTAACGACCCCTTCACCTCACGCAACCTTCATCGCGTCCTCACCTCACCCCACCCTCACCACGCCCCCACCTCGCCCCACCCTCACCACGCCCCCACCTCGCCCCACCCTCACCACGCCCCCACCTCTCCCCACCCTCACCACGCCACCACCTCGCCCCACCCTCACCACGCCACCACCTCACCCCACCCTCACCTCGCCCCACCCTCACCACGCCCCCACCTCACCCCACCCTCACCACGCCCCCACCTCTCCTCACCCTCACCACGCCCCCACCTCACCCCACCCTCACCACGCCCCCACCTCTTCCCACTCTCGCCACGCCCCCACCTCACCCCACCCTCACCACGCCCCCACCTCACCCCACCCTCACCACGCCCCACCTCACCACGCCCCCACCTCGCCCCACCCTCACCACGCCCCCACCTCGCCTCACCCTCACCACGCCCCCACTTCGCCGCACCCTCACCTCGCCCCACCCTCACCACGCCCACACCTCGCCCCACCCTCACCACGCCCTCACCTCGCCGCACCTTCACCACGCCCTCACCTCGTCCCACCCTCACCACGCCCCCACCTCGCCGCACCCTCACCACGCCCCCACCTCGCCCCACCCTCACCACGCCCTCACCTCGCCCCACCCTCACCACGCCCCCACCTCGCCGCACCCTCACCACGCCCTCACCCTCACCCCACCCTCACCACGCCCCCACCTCGCCGCACCCTCACCTCGCCCCACCCTCACCTCGCCCCACCCTCACCACGCCCCCACCTCGCCCCACCCTCACCACGCCCCCACCTCGCCCCACCCTCACCACGCCCCCACCTCGCCCCACCCTCACCACGCCCTCACCTCGGCGCACCCTCACCACGCCCCCACCTCGCCGCACCCTCACCACGCCCTCACCTCGGCGCACCCTCACCACGCCCCCACCACGCCCCCACCTCGCCCCGCCCCCACCTCGCCCCACCCTCACCACGCCCTCACCTCGGCGCACCCTCACCACGCCCCCACCTCGCCCCACCCTCACCACGCCCCCACCTCGCCCCGCCCCCACCTCGCCCCACCCTCACCTCGCCCCACCCTCACCACGCCCCCACCTCGCCGCACCCTCACCTCGCCCCACCCTCACCACGCCCCCACCTCGCCCCACCCTCACCACGCCCCCACCTCGCCCCACCCTCACCACGCCCCCACCTCGCCGCACCCTCACCACGCCCCCACCCTCACCACGCCCCCACCTCGCCCCACCCTCACCACGCCCCCACCTCGCCGCACCCTCACCTCGCCCCACCCCCACCTCGCCGCACCCTCACCTCGCCCCACCCTCACCACGCCCCCACCTCGCCCCACCCTCACCACGTCCCACCTCGCCGCACCCTCACCACGCCCCCACCTCGCCCCACCCTCACCACGCCCTCACCTCGCCCTACCCTCACCACGTCCCACCTCGCCGCACCCTCACCTCGCCGCACCCTCACCACGCCCTCACCTCGCCCCACCCTCACCACGCCCCCACCTCGCCGCACCCTCACCACGCCCCACCTCATCACGCCCCCACCTCGCCCCACCCTCACCACGCCCCCACCTCGCCTCACCCTCACCACGCCCCCACTTCGCCGCACCCTCACCTCGCCCCACCCTCACCACGCCCACACCTCGCCCCACCCTCACCACGCCCTCACCTCGCCGCACCTTCACCACGCCCTCACCTCGTCCCACCCTCACCACGCCCCCACCTCGCCGCACCCTCACCACGCCCCCACCTCGCCCCACCCTCACCACGCCCTCACCTCGCCCCACCCTCACCACGCCCCCACCTCGCCGCACCCTCACCACGCCCTCACCCTCACCCCACCCTCACCACGCCCCCACCTCGCCGCACCCTCACCTCGCCCCACCCTCACCTCGCCCCACCCTCACCACGCCCCCACCTCGCCCCACCCTCACCACGCCCCCACCTCGCCCCACCCTCACCACGCCCCCACCTCGCCCCACCCTCACCACGCCCTCACCTCGGCGCACCCTCACCACGCCCCCACCTCGCCGCACCCTCACCACGCCCTCACCTCGGCGCACCCTCACCACGCCCCCACCACGCCCCCACCTCGCCCCGCCCCCACCTCGCCCCACCCTCACCACGCCCTCACCTCGGCGCACCCTCACCACGCCCCCACCTCGCCCCACCCTCACCACGCCCCCACCTCGCCCCGCCCCCACCTCGCCCCACCCTCACCTCGCCCCACCCTCACCACGCCCCCACCTCGCCGCACCCTCACCTCGCCCCACCCTCACCACGCCCCCACCTCGCCCCACCCTCACCACGCCCCCACCTCGCCCCACCCTCACCACGCCCCCACCTCGCCGCACCCTCACCACGCCCCCACCCTCACCACGCCCCCACCTCGCCCCACCCTCACCACGCCCCCACCTCGCCGCACCCTCACCTCGCCCCACCCCCACCTCGCCGCACCCTCACCTCGCCCCACCCTCACCACGCCCCCACCTCGCCCCACCCTCACCACGTCCCACCTCGCCGCACCCTCACCACGCCCCCACCTCGCCCCACCCTCACCACGCCCTCACCTCGCCCTACCCTCACCACGTCCCACCTCGCCGCACCCTCACCTCGCCGCACCCTCACCACGCCCTCACCTCGCCCCACCCTCACCACGCCCCCACCTCGCCGCACCCTCACCTCGCCCCACCCTCACCACGTCCCCACCTCACCCCACCCTCACCACGCCCCACCTCACCACGCCCCACCCTCACCACGCCCCCACCTCGCCTCACCCTCACCACGCCCCCACTTCGCCGCACCCTCACCTCGCCCCACCCTCACCACGCCCACACCTCGCCCCACCCTCACCACGCCCTCACCTCGCCGCACCTTCACCACGCCCTCACCTCGCCCCACCCTCACCACGCCCTCACCTCGCCCCACCCTCACCACGCCCCCACCTCGCCGCACCCTCACCACGCCCCCACCTCGCCCCACCCTCACCAGGCCCTCACCTCGCCACACCCTCACCACGCCAACACCTCGCCGCACCCTCACCCTCACCCCACCCTCACCACGCCCCCACCTCGCCCCACCCTCACCACGCCCTCACTCTCACCCCACCCTCACCACGCCCCCACCTCGCCGCACCCTCACCTCGCCCCACCCTCACCACGCCCTCACCTCGCCCCACCGTCACCACGCCCCCACCTCGCCCCACCCTCACCACGCCCCCACCTCGCCCCACCCTCACCACGCCCCCACCTCGCCCCACCCTCACCACGCCCTCACCTCGCCCCACCCTCACCACGCCCTCACCTCGGCGCACCCTCACCACGCCCCCACCTCGCCCCACCCTCACCACGCCCCCACCTCGCCCCACCCTCACCACGCCCTCACCACGCCCTCACCTCGGCGCACCCTCACCACGCCCCCACCTCGCCCCACCCTCACCTCGCCCCACCCTCACCACGCCCCACCCTCACCACGCCCCACCTCGCCCCACCCTCACCACGCCCCCACCTCGCCCCACCCTCACCACGACCCACCCTCACCACGCCCTCACCTCGCCCCACCCTCACCACGACCCACCCTCGCCGCACCCTCACCTCGCCCCACCCTCACCTCGCCCCACCCTCACCACGCCCCCACCTCGCCCCACCCTCACCACGCCCCCACCTCGCCCCACCCTCACCACGCCCCCACCTCGCCCCACCCTCACCACGTCCCACATCGCCCCACCCTCACCACGCCACCACCTCACCCCACCCTCACCTCGCCCCACCCTCACCACGCCCCCACCTCGCCCCACCCTCACCACGCCCACACTCTCACCCCACCCTCACCACGCCCCCACCTCGCCGCACCCTCACCTCGCCCCACCCTCACCACGCCCTCACCTCGCCCCACCGTCACCACGCCCCCACCTCGCCCCACCCTCACCACGCCCCCACCTCGCCCCACCCTCACCACGCCCCCACCTCGCCCCACCCTCACCACGCCCTCACCTCGCCCCACCCTCACCACGCCCTCACCTCGGCGCACCCTCACCACGCCCCCACCTCGCCCCACCCTCACCACGCCCCCACCTCGCCCCACCCTCACCACGCCCTCACCACGCCCTCACCACGCCCTCACCTCGGCGCACCCTCACCACGCCCCCACCTCGCCCCACCCTCACCTCGCCCCACCCTCACCACGCCCCACCCTCACCACGCCCCACCTCGCCCCACCCTCACCACGCCCCCACCTCGCCCCACCCTCACCACGCCCTCACCTCGCCCCACCCTCACCACGACCCACCCTCGCCGCACCCTCACCTCGCCCCACCCTCACCTCGCCCCACCCTCACCACGCCCCCACCTCGCCCCACCCTCACCACGCCCCCACCTCGCCCCACCCTCACCACGCCCCCACCTCGCCCCACCCTCACCACGTCCCACATCGCCTCACCCTCACCACGCCCCCACCTTGCCCCACCCTCACCACGTCCCACCTCGCCTCACCCTCACCACGCCCCCACCTCGCCCCACCCTCACCACGCCCCCTCCTCGCCCCACCCTCACCACGTCCCACCTCGCCCCACCCTCACCACGTCCCACCTCGCCTCACCCTCACCACGCCCCCACCTCGCCCACCCTCACCACGCCCCCACCTCGCCCCACCCTCACGACGCCCTCACCTCGCCCCACCCTCACCACGCCCCCACTTCGCCGCACCCTCAACTCGCCCCACCCTCACCACGCCCCCACCTCGCCCACCCTCACCACGCCCCCACCTCGCCGCACCCTCACCACGCCCTCACCTCGCCCCACCCTCCCCACGCCCCCATCTCGCCCCACCCTCACCACGCCCCCACCTCGCCGCACTTTCATCATGCCCCACCCTCACCATGCCCCCCACCTCGCCCCACCCTCACCATGCCCCCACCTCGCCCCACCCTCACCTCGCTGCACCCTCACCACGCCCCCACCCTCACCACGCCCCCACCTCGCCGCACCCTCACCACGCCCCACCCTCACCACGCCCCCACCCTCACCACGCCCCCACCTCGCCCCACCCTCACCACGCCCCCACCTCACCCCACCCTCACCACGCCCCCACCTCACCCCACCCTCACCACGCCCCCACCTCACCACGCCCCACCCTCACCCCACCCTCACCATGCCCCCACCTTACCCCACCCTCACCACGCCCCACCCTCACTCTACCCTCACCACGCCCCACCCTCACCCCACCCTCATCAACGCCCCACCCTCGCTCTACCCTCACCACGCCCCACCCTCACCCCACCCTCATCAACGCCCCCACCTCGCCCCACCCTCACCACGCCCCCACCCTCACCACGCTCCCACCTCGCCCCACCCTCACCACGCCCCCACCTCGCCCCACCCTCACCACGCCCCCACCCTCACCACGCCCCACCCTCACCACGCCCCCACCTCGCCCCACCCTCACCACGCCCCCACCTCACCCCACCCTCACCACGCCCCACTCTCACCCCACCCTCATCAACGCCCCCACCTCGCCCCACGCCCCCACCTCACCCCACCCTCATCAACGCCCCCACCTCGCCCCACCCTCACCACGCCCCCACCTCACCCCACCCTCACCACGCCCCACCCTCACCCTACCCTCACCACGCCCCCACCTCGTCCCACCCTCACCCCACCCTCACCACGCCCCCACCTCGCCCCCACCCTCACCACGCCCCCACCTCGCCCCACCCTCACCACGCCCCCACCTCACCCCACCCTCACCACGCCCCCACCTCACCCCACCCTCACCACGCCCCACCCTCACCCCACCCTCACCATGCCCCCACCTCACCCCACTCTCAACATGCTCCCACCTCGCCCCACCCTCACCACGCCCCCACCTCACCACGCCCCCACCTCGCCCCACCCTCACCACGCCCCCACCCTCACCACGCCCCCACCTCGCCCCACCCTCACCACGCCCCCACCTCACCCCACCCTCACCACGCCCCACCCTCACCCCACCCTCATCAACGCCCCCACTTCGCCCCACCCTCACCACGCCCCCACCTCACCCCACCCTCACCACGCCCCACCCTCACCCCACCCTCATCAAAGCCCCCACCTCGCCCCACCCTCACCACGCCCCCACCTCACTTCACCCTCACCACGCCCCCACCTCGCCCCACCCTCACCACGCCCCCACCTCGCCCAACCCTCACCTCGCCCCCACCTCGACACATCTTCACCGCGCCCTCGATAACCCAAAACTTTAATGGTGGCAGCGGTGGGAAGGACCTTTGTGTGGTCCTTCTGGATGGAGAAGATTGACACGAACTCCAGGTGTCAAGGACCTCACAAAAAAGTATGAAATTCTCAGAGGTAAATGGAACACAAAAGAACTGATCTAGCGTTCGAAGCGATACACGAAGAGCAACAATAATAGGCAGCAAGCCCTAAGGACAAAGCGCATTTCAGAAATACTCTGTTCGCTTTGATCACATTTCACTGTCTTTCAAGTGAATTATAATAAAAAAAATGCAAAAACAGAATTATTCATAAATAAAGTTTGACAAAATATGTTTGAATTTTATTTAACTCGTTTCTGAGTTTTCCATAAGATATTTATTATTAAATGAAATTAGAAAAATGAGTTGAAAAAGATACTAAATATAGAATTAAAAAATAAGAGATAAAAAGATATTGAATATAAATAGAATTAAGAGTTAATGAGACACTAAATGAACAACTGAAGAGGAAAGCGATACAACAAATATTACAATGCTAAGTTAAAGCTACCACTTATAAAACCATTTCCACCATCATCACAAACTCACCTTCACCGTTACCACAAACAACTGGTAGAACCACCAGTAATTACCCCTACAACCACCAATACGTTCAACCACAACCCTCTTCATAGCCACTTCTTCCCTTAACCCGGCCCCCCCTGGGCATTTCCCTTCCTCTTCCTTCCCTTCCTCTTCCCCATCGCTCTGGCTCACTCCACTCCTCTCCGACTCCGCTGCCCACCAAAGGAAACTATAGACGCCGTGAATCAATGGGTTCTCGTGTATCGCTTCGGATCCTCTATTGTCGGGTCACGCGCCTTGGCTCCCCCTCAGGAGTGAGGGGGTGAGGGGGTCCTTCCGGAAGGGGGGGGGGGTTCAATCCTCTCTGGCCATCTAAGGGGGGAGGGGGGGGGGGACAATGCCACCACACGCAGCACCAACTATTCTCTCTCCGGTACCCTCTCTCTCCCTTTATTTCTTCTTCTTCTTCTTCCTGTTCCTGAGTGTTTCCTCGGGATTATAAAAGAGAATGTGGTGGGTGCTGAGGATTGGGGCGCCTGGTGTGGTATGTCTGGGTACCTTACCTTGAGGTTACCTTGAGGTGCTTCCGGGGCTTAGCGTCCCCGCGGCCTGGTCGTCGACCAGGCCTCCTGGTTGCTGGACTGATCAACCAGGCTGTTGGACGCGGCTGCTCGCAGCCTGACGTATGAGTCACAGCCCGGTTGATCAGGTATCCTTTGGAGGTGCTTATCCAGTTCTCTCTTGAACACTGTGAGGGGATTGCCAGTTATGCCCCTTATGTGTAGTGGAAGCAGTTGAACAGTCTCGGGCCTCTGATGTTGATAGAGTTCTCTCTCAGAGTACCTGTTGCACCTCCGCTTTTCAACGGGGGTATTCTGCACATCCTGCCATGTCTTCTGGTCTCATGTGATGTTATTTCTGTGTGTAGGTTTGGGACCAGCCCCTCTAATATTTTCCACATGTAAATTATTATGTATCTCTCCCGCCTGCGCTCAAGGGAGTACAGATTTAGGCTCTTTAGTCGGTCCCAATAGTTTAGGTGTTTTACTGAGTGCATTCTAGCAATAAAGGATCTCTGCACGCTCTCCAGGTCAGCAATTTCTCCAGCTTTGAAAGGGGCTGTCACTGGGCAGCAGTACTCCACTCTAGAGAGCACAAGCGTTTTGAAAAGTGTCATCATCGGTATAGCATCTCTAGTGTGAAAAGTTCTTGTTATCCAACCTGTCATTTTTCTTGCAGTTGTGACGGATACTTTATTGTGTTCTTTAAAGGTAAGGTCTTCCGACATGAGTACACCCAGATCCTTTACATTGCCTTTACGTTCTATGTTATGATTTGCCTGAGTTTTGTACGTGGTTTCCGTTTTTATATTTTCATTTTTTCCGTAGCGCATGAGCTGGAACTTATCTTCGTTAAACACCATATTATTTTCTGTAGCCCATAGAAAGACCTGATCTACATCTGACTGGAGGTTTGCCGTGTCCGCTATGTTGCCTACTCTCATGAAGATCCTAGTGTCATCTGCAAAGGATGATACAGTGCTATAGGTTGTGTTCTTGTCTATGTCCGATATGAGGATGAGAAAAAGTACTGGAGCAAGCACAGTACCCTGGGGGACTGAGCTCTTCACGGTTGATGGGCTGGATTTTATTTTGTTGACTATTACACATTGGGTTCTGTTAATCAGGAAATTGTAGATCCATCTGCCTATTTTTCCGGTAATTCCTTTTGAACGCATTTTATGTGCAATAACACCATGGTCACATTTATCAAAAGCTTTTGCGAAATCTGTGTAAATTACATCAGCGTTTTGTTTGTCTTCCATAGCATCTAATGCCATATCATAGTGGTCCAGCAACTGCGACAGGCAAGAGCGCCCTGTTCTGAAACCATGTTGTCCGGGGTTATGGAGATGCTGTGATTCCATGTATTTTGTGATCTTACTTCTTAGCACTCTCTCAAAAACTTTTATAATGTGCGATGTTAGTGCTATCGGTCTGTAATTTTTTGCCTCTGCCTTATTTCCTCCTTTATGAAGTGGTGCTATCTCTGCTGTTTTTAGTATATCAGGAATAACGCCAGTATCTAGGCTTTGTCTCCACAGAATGTGGAGGGCCTGCGATAATGGTTTTTTACAGTTCTTGATGGATATGGAGTTCCAAGAATCTGGGCCTGGTGCAGAGTGCATAGGCATACTGTTTATGGCTTCTTCAAAATCCAGTGGGGATAGGGTGACGTCTGATATATGATTTGATGTTGGTATCATATCCATGAAAAATTCATTTGGGTTATCAATCTTTAGTGCGTTTAATTGCTCACTGAAAACAGAGTCGTACTGCTTCCTCAGTAGCTCGCTCATTTCTTTGTTGGCTTCTGACATAGTTGTAATGTTTTGGTTATAGTCTCATCTTTTGACACCACCCGAACATTCTGACACCTGTCTATTAGATAATCCCTAATTATTCTGGTTTCCTAAGATTCCGACACCACCCCTAACCATCTGACATTTTCCAAACATTCTGACACGACCTTCGCCTGACACTCATCGGTTTCAGAAACAATTATTACCACCAATATTATTCCCATGTGATGACACCATCATCACTACACCACCACCCTCTGATGTCCGCTGACACAGTCCTCACCTTAACCAGCCATTCCTGACACCATCAATTCGGTTCGCGCCACGCGAGCGATTTGGTCTGGGTTGTGAATCTTGTCCAGGGAGAACTGACTAGACGCCCCTGTTCACCCAGCAATAATTGGGCACCTGGTTGTTAAGCGATTGCCGGATGTGTTCCAGAGGATAACAAGTAGGGGTAAGACTTAATAAGACTAAATACCGACTAAAAGCGTCAAGACCTTGGCTACCCACCTGCCCTACCAGAGACGATACTCACTCCCTAAAACCGTCAAGCAATTTTTACGCCGGGGTTGACAGCGTAAAAAAAATGTAACGCTTTCAGTAAGAGGAGCCATGGACCGCTCTCTGCTGGCAGGAGCCACAAGGCGCCTGTGCCTGTAGCCACACCTGTGCCTGTAGCCACCTGTGTCACCTGTGTCAAGACAATCCCTTGTGGTTGCCTCTCGACACCGTCTCGCTCCCTTGTGACACCATCATCACTATCAACAAACTCTCGTAGCTGTGTCTCGACACCATATCGTTGCTATCTGACACCATCATCATATCCTGAAGGACATCTTCCCTTTCCCGGATATCCTGCACAGTTCAGGAGGGGAAAGAGGGGGGGGGGGGTATAGGGGGAAGGGGGAAGGCGTGGGGGGGGGTCATAATTCTGGACCATGACCTCTTCTACGTTTCCTACCCTCATTTCCCCTCTTGTGTATTCCCCTTCCATCTCCCGTACTCATCCTTGAAATGGTACCGTCTCTGTACCGCTCTCTGCTCAGGTACCCCTCTGACCTCTCCGTCTCCCGGTACCTTCTCTGTACCTTTCCTTCTTGTGGTACCTTTTTTTGTATCTCTCCCTCTTTTGATTTCTCATCTGTATCTCTTCTTGTTGTGATACCTCCTCTGTACCTCTCTCCTTGTGTTACTTCCTCCAGTGGTACCTTCTCTGTACCGCTTCTTCATGTGGTACTCTTCACGCACCCTCTGAAGACCTGCTGTGTCTCAATGGACCCTCTCTTTTATGGAGCAGTGTATCCTGTATATGGTACCAGCTTTGCTTTCTGTACCTGGTACCACCTGTGTGTCTGATCTTTCAGTGGTAGCTTCTGCGTACCTGCTTTTCCACTCTTTTGGGGCCTAATTCAGCTCTCTAAACCTTCTTTTTATCTCTCTCTCTCTCTCTCTCTCTCTCTCTCTCTCTCTCTCTCTCTCTCTCTCTCTCTCTCTCTCTCTCTCTCTTTGTACCATTCGCATCTGAGAAGACTAAGGAGCTATGCTGCTACAATCATCCTTTGTCGGTGGACGAAGAGAATAGCATAACCGTAAAGGTCGTTTGAGTTGAGTAGTTAGGCAGTTAGGCTATCCTTGTATAGTGAAGCTGTATATATCTCCTCCAAGTAGGGTGCTTCTTTATATGAGTGGGTGGAGGGTAAAGGTGGGCTTGATGTGTGGGAGGTGGTGGGTGAGGTGGGCTTGATGTGTGGGTGAGGTGGGCTTGATGTGTGGGAGGTGGTGGGTAAGGTGGGCTTGATGTGTGGGTGAGGTGAGCTTGATGTGTGGGAGGTGGTGGGTGAGGTGGGCTTGATGTATGGGAGGTGGTGGGTGAGGTGAGCATGATGTACATGGCATATACATCATACAATGTACGTACCAGGCTATCATACCACACCACATACCAGGCTATCATACCACACCACATACGAGCCTATCATACCACACCACATGCCAGACTATCACACCAAACAACATACCAGTCTATCATACCACACCACATACCAGTCCATCATACCACACCACATACCAGGCTAACATACCAGGCTATCATACCACACCACATACATATCTATCATACCACACCACATACCAGTCTATCATACCACACCACATACCAGTCCATCATACCACACCACATACCAGTCCATCATACCACACCACATACCAGGCCAAACCACACAACATACCAGGCTAACATACCACACCACATACCAGTCCATCATACCACACCACATACCAGACTATCACACCAAACAACATACCAGGCTAACATACCACACAACATACTGGCTAACATAGTTTCTCATCAACATAACTGAAACGGAAAATGTAATGGCTTTTATATTTGGGGATAATTCTGATAAAGATAGAATAAAGTATCTATAATCTGATAATGTGCCCGTGTTTATATATACCAAAAATATCTATGAAGCAATATAGAAGACTTAAACGCGGAAGCGGCATTATTATGGAGTTTTTTTGGAAGGCCTTTCTCTTAACCCTTAGTAATTATGGGGGTTAAAAGCTGCCCAAGGTGAGGCTAGCGGGGATATTTTCTTTAGTCTGGTGTGTGTGAGTGTGTGTGTGTGTGTGTGTGTGTGTGTGTGTGTGTGTGTGTGTGTGTGTGTGTGTGTGTTTACTAGTTGTGTTTTTACGGGGGTTGAGCTTTGCTCTTTCGGCCCGCCTCTCAACTGTCAATCAACTTTTTTTTTTTTTTCCCACACCACACACACACACACCCCAGGAAGCAGCCCGTGACAGCTGACTAACTCCCAGGTACCTATTTACTGCTAGGTAACAGGGGCATTCAGGGTGAAAGAAACTTTGCCCATTTGTTTCTGCCTCGTGCGGGAATCGAACCCGCGCCACAGAATTACGAATCCTGAGCGCTATCCACCAGGCGACGAGGCCCCCCTGTGTGTGTGTGTGTGTGTGTGTGTGTGTGTGTGTGTGTGTGTGTGTGTGTGTGTGTGTGTGTGTGTGTGTGTACAAGCTCTCGATGTTCCAGACGCTTCCAGAAGTGTCCTCCCTGGACATAATTAATTCCAGGAGAGGAGACAGGAAGGATCTAAGGGTAAAGGGTAGAGAGGGCGGAACACAAGGGTAAAGGGTAGAGAGGGCGGAACACTGGGATAAAGGGTAGAGAGGGCGGAACACTGGGATAAAGGGTAGAGAGGGCGGAACACAAGGGTAAAGGGTAGAGAGGGCGGAACACAAGGGTAAAGGGTAGAGAGGGCGGAACACTGGGATAAAGGGTAGAGAGGGCGGAACACAAGGGTAAAGGGTAGAGAGGGCGGAACACAAGGGTAAAGGGTAGAGAGGGCGGAACACAAGGGTAAAGGGTAGAGAGAGCGGAACACAAGGGTAAAGGGTAGAGAGATCTCAACACTGGGATAAAGGGTAGAGAGGGCGGAACACAAGAATAAAGGTAACTGCAGAAGGCCTATTGGCCCATACTAGGCGGCTCCTATTTATAACCACCCAATCCCACTTATATACATGTCCAACCCACGCTTGAAACAATCGAGGGACCCCACCTCCACCACGGTACGCGGTAATTGGTTCCACAAATCAACAACCCCGTTACCGAACCAGTATTTACCCAAGTCTTTCCTAAATCTAAACTTATCCAATTTATATTCATTGGTTCGTGTTCTGTCTTGTGTTGGTACTTTTAATACCCTATTAATATCCCCTTCGATATGCAGGCGATGAGTCACAATAACGTGGCTGAAGTATGTTGACCAGACAACACACTAGAAGGTGAAGGGACGACGACGTTTCGGTCCGTCCTGGACCATTCTCAAGTCCCCTTTGTTATGTCCATTCATCCACTTGTAAACTTCTATCATGTCACCCCTAACTCTTCGCCTTTCCAGTGAATGCAATTTAAGCTTTGTTAATCTTTCTTCATATGAAAGATTTCTAATTTGGGGAATTAACTTAGTCATCCTACGCTGGACACGTTCAAGTGAATTTATATCCATTCTATAGTACGGCGACAAAAACTGAACTGCATAATCTAAATGGGGCCTAACCAGAGCAAGATATAGCTTAAGAACCACACCAGGAGTCTTGTTACTAACGCTTCGATTAATAAATCCCAGTGAAATATTTTCCTTATTACGAACATTCATGCATTGATCCTTTGGTTTTAAATTCTTACTAATCATAACTCCCAGATCTCTTTCGCAATCCGACTTCGCAATCTCAACACCATCCAGCTCGTATCTTGTAACTCTATCATTATCTAGCCTCAAAACTTTACATTTATCAGCATTAAACTGCATCTGCCAGTCTTTTGACCATTTCAAAACCCTATTTAGATCAACTTGAAGTGATAGCGAGTCTTCTTCCTTGTTAATTTCCCGACCGATTTTTGTATCATCGGAAAATTTGCAAAGGTTGCTACTCAAACCTGAATCTAAATCATTTATATATATTATAAACAACAGAGGTCCCAGGACAGAGCCTTTAGGCATTCCACTTACACCAATTTCCCACTCTGACTTAACCCCATTTATGCTAACTTTTTGTTTTCTGTGGTATGCCCATGCCTTAATCCAACTTAATCACACAGGGATAAAGGGCAAAGAGGGCGGAACATGGGGCACCTACCACTTGACCCT
>NC_091212.1:24260938-24310938 GCF_040958095.1 Procambarus clarkii
AAAAAGATACTTTGGAGTTAGACAGCTGCTACGGGCTGCTTCCTGAGGGATGTGTGTACTCACCTATTTGTACTCACCTAATTGTGCTTGCGGGGGTTGAGCTATAGCTCTTTGGTCCCACCTCTCAACCGTGTGTGTGTGTGTTTTAGCAAGTAAAATATGTAGTTGACATAATAGAGGAAAACAGATTGGTAAGAAAGGCGGGGTCCAAGAGCTAATAGCTCGATTCTGCAGGCACAAATATCAAATTCAAATAATAAACACACGCACATATACTTGCACTCACTCACTCACATACACTCACACAAGCGCGCGCGCGTGCGAGTATACGCATCCTTTTCATCTGTTTCTCCTTTTAATTCTCACAAATGAAATTTGTAGTGGAACATAACCTTAAATTTTTTTACAAAATTTTCTGTGATTAAAAGTTTTTATTTAGTTAATTGATTCCCCCCCCCCCCTCGTCCCCTCTTTCTCTTTATATATTCCCCCTTACCTCCCCCCCCCCTTACCTCCCCCTTATCTTCCTCGCTCCCCGATTACCTCCCCCCACCCCCCCTGTTTCAAGAGACCCCTCAAGGGTAATATTAAGCCAAAACAAAGGTGCAATTACCCAGAAACTCCCGCGTCTCAAGGAAAAATCCCCCCTCCCCCCCCCCCCTCGGTATGCTATCATCCGGTGAGCAAAAATTGTTACCGTTGCAAAAGGCCTCACCTGAAAACATGCAAAATGAGGATTCATTACAGGCAACAAAAAATAGGCAGGTATTGCCAATTTCTTTTGTGTTTGTCCCCTCGGCGTCTTGGGCGGCTTTGTCCTCTTTCTCTGTGTGTGTGTGTACTCACCTATGTTGGGCCTGCAGGATCAAGATCTAGCTCTTGGACCCTACTTTTCTAGCCGCTGGTTATCTAATGGAATGATTCTTGGCCTATTTCTCTATTATACCTGCTTTTAAAGTTATGACTGGAGTTAGCCTCTACAACTTGCTCCTTTAGGGCATTCCATTTACTCGCTCCCCTTATGCTTAAAGAAAACTTTCTAACATTTCTATGACACATCTGAGTCTCAAGCTTCCATCTGTGCCCCCCTTGTTCTATTGATATTCATTGTTAAAATTTCCTCTGTTTTCACCTTGTCAATCCTTCTAAGTATGAGATACGTCTGTATCATGTCCCCCCCTGTCTCTCCTTCTTTCTAACGTCGTCAGGTATAGTTCCCGCAGTCTGTCTTTGTACCTCATCCCTCGCAACTCTGGGACGAGTCTCGTTGCAAACTTCTGGACCTTTTCTAGCTTCCTTATGTGTTTTTTAGATGGGGGTTCCACGATGGGTTGGATATGTGTGTGTCACATATATCCAAGAGTCAATGCTCGATCCTGCAGATACAAATCGGTGAGTACAAATAGGTGCGTACACACTTCTGGAAGACAGAAGAGTAGGGGGAGACATGGTCACTACCTACAAAATTCTCAAGGAATTGACAGGGTATATTACGGTCTCATCACCATCGTCTGAGTGTGGCATGGCAACTCCAGTGCCATCTATGAATCTGCACAGCTACGTGGACAACGCCATCTATTGGTGGTGACGTGACAGCGACAAATGGCCCTGGTTTCCTGCCTTGGTCAGACAGAGAGGTCGTTGTGGCTGACCTCTGGTGGTGCGCGTATCAAGACCAGTACCACCTAGATTGTGCTACAGAGCATAATGTCAACTCCCCAGCGAATGAGTGTTACCTCATGGTTTCCCCCAGTGTACTGAATATTTAACTGATGACGTTGTATGTCCAGAGAGGTGACGTGTGGAGGCAGTCGTACTGAGGAAGGCAGTTTACCTTGGGCAGTCCACGTACTCTCAGCTTGGTCCTGGAAGAAGACTATGTAAGCCGCCGCCGATCTGAGCAGCGTGTTAACTACTGATTTACGCAGTGTTTATTTACTTATTTATTTATTTATTTATTTATATACAAGAAGGTACATTGGGTTTGTGAGAATACATTGGATAGTACAGTATTTACATTCTTGTAAAGCCACTAGTACGCACAGCGTTTCGGGCAAGTCCTTAATCTAGCAGATAATTTTAAGTAGGTAATTTTAATCAGAATTGATAAATGATAAAGATACATTACAAGAGAAAAATGAGATGAGAGAGACAATGAGAAAATGAGTGTTGATAGAGATCAGTGTACCCCGGGATTGGCTTGGAAGAGTAACGGACGATAGTGATGTGGCTGTTGTGAAGTGCTGCTAGCCGGTGGCTAGAGACATCTGCCAGGGGTTAGTTACCCCTGTATATGGTTGTTTGTGACCCCGATCAGCGTGTGGCTCAAGTCCTCTGCCAGCAAGTAGCAGGAGGGCAATAGTGGGGTACAGGCACCTCGTGATACTGTGTCGGTGGACTGGCCCACGTAAAAGGTGAACTCGTCAGTGTTTTCCAGTAGGAGTGGACAAGGTACTGAGCGGTGGAAACACTGGGGTTTGTGAACACTGCGTGTGTGCGGTTTTGGTGTCCTGTGTGAAAGTGACACTTCTGTAAATAAGTGTAGTAATAATCTATATTTTATATTTTAACGTTGAAAGTGTAAATATATTGGTGAAGGGAACTGTGTGTATTGTTCATCCCCCTTTCCCTTATTACACTACAAAGTCAAGTCTTGAAAGCGTACTACCCACTTGGGATCGGATACTATAAACGAAGTTCATCCATCATCTACGAGGCCCCATCCATGGGGCCTCGTAGCCTGGTGGATAGCCCGCAGGACTCGTAATTCTGTGGCGCGGGTTCGATTCCCGCACGAGGCAGAAACAAATGGGCAAAGTTTCTTTCACCCTGAATGCCCCTGTTACCTAGCAGTAAATAGGTACCTGGGTGTTAGTCAGCTGTCACGGGCTGCTTCCTGGGGGTGGAGGCCTGGTCGAGGACCGGGCCGCGGGGACACTAAAGCCCCGAAATCATCTCAAGATAACCTCAAGATAACCAATAAGAACCCGGTTACTGATCCATAGTGACCGTAACAGGGTAGATAAGGATAAACTGTTTAACACGGCTGGTACGCGAACAAGGGGACACAGGGGGAAACTAAGTATGCAAATGAGCCACAGGGACGTTAGAAAGAACTTTTTCAGTGTCAGAGTAGTTAACAGGTGGAATACATTAGGCAGTGATATGGTGGAGGCTGACTCCATACACAGTTTCAAATGTAGATATGATAGAGCCCAGTAGGCTCGGGAATCTGTACATCAGTTGATTGACAATTGAGAGGCGGGACCAAAGAACCAAAGCTCAACCCACCGCAAGGACATAAAGGTGAGTAAAACTAGGTGAGTACACACACACACACACACACTGTACCCTGAAGCCCATATCAAGAGGATAACATCAGCAGCATATGCCTGGTTGGCTAACATAAGAACGGCCTTTAGACACTTATGCAAGGAATCATTCAGAACTTTGTATACCACATATGTCAGGCCAATCCTGGAGTATGCAGCCCCAGCATGGAGTCCATATCTAGTCAAGCATAAGACTAAACTGGAAAAAGTTCAAAGGTTTGCCACCAGACTAGTACCCGAGCTGAGAGGTATGAGCTACGAGGAGAGACTACGGGAATTAAACCTCACGTCGCTAGAAGACAGAAGAGTTAGGGGGGATATGATCACCACGTACAAGATTCTCAGAGGAATTGACAGGGTAGATAAAGATAGGTTATTTAACACAAGGGGCACAGCTGGAAATTGAGTGCCCAAATGAGCCACAGAGATATTAGAAATATTTTTTTTAGTGTCAGAGTGGTTGACAAATGGAATGCATTAGGGAGTGATGTGGTGGAGGCTGACTCCATGCACAGTTTCAAGTGTAGATATGATAGAGCCCAGTAGGCTCAGGAACCTGTACACCTGTTGAGTGACGGTTGAGAGGCGGGACCAATGAGCCAGAGCTCAACCCCCACAAGCACAATTAGGTGAGTACACACACACACACACACACACACACACACACACACACACACACCAGTGGGGCCTGGTAGCCTGGTGGATAGCGCGCAGGGCTCATAATTCTGTGGCGCGGGTTCGATTCCCGTACGAGGCAGAAACAAATAGGCAAAGTTTCTTTCACCCTGAATGCCCCTGTTACCTAGCAGTAAATAGGTACCTGGGATTTAGTCAGCTGTCATTGGCTGCTTCCTGGGGTGTGTGTGTGTGTGTGTGGTGTGGAAAAAAAAAGTAGTTAGTAAACAGTTGATTGACAGTTGAGAGGCGGGCCGAAAGAGCAAAGCTCAACCCCCGCAAAAACAACTAGGTTAATACACACACACACACACACACACACACACACACACACACACACACACACACACACACACACACACACACACACACACACACACACACACCAGTAAGCAGTATATCTCTGTCCGCAGAAAACACATAAACAAGGCGAAACAGACTGCAAACATCCTGATCCAGTGAGCTTCCTGTTCAGGCTTCCCAAGACACCACCTCGCTAACGTATGGGCCAATATAAGAAGCATGTGAGGCAAAGGTGGAGGGAATGCGTGTGGCCGATGTGCTCCAGCTCCTGTACTCCGCCTCTTAACACCGCCACACCGCTTAACTCCACCATATGCTGTATTTTGCCTGTAAAGTTTTGTTAAACTACCATTCAAGCTGTCATTGCAATCATTCTGAGTTACCTATGTGCTTTAATATACCTACAATTTTTCTCTCATCTTTTATTTTTTTCATGCTATGTAACTGTTAACATTTTTATAAATTTTGCAAGTATTTACCTACTTATATGTTTCTTAGATTAAGGACCTGCCCGAAACGCTGCGCGTACTAGTGGCTTTACAAGAATGTAATTACTATGTATGTATCCTCACAATCCCAATGTATCTTCTTGTATATATATTGTGACGATAATTTCTTTCAAGAGAGATTGAGCCTGCTCTTCCCTACTTAAAGTTACGTCAAGTTAATAAGTATAAGATGCTACATTCAAGATACGTCACCGGTAGCACAAAACGTTTTGACCAGGAGGCAAAACGTACCCAAGAACCCCCCTACTCCACACACCCTCCACGCTGGCTCGTCGTCAACCAGCAAACTACCCATCCCAGCCTGCCTGCTCCTGATTGGTGACTCGCCGACCGCGCACCTGCACCCTGCACCTCAGCGCCATCTACCTGAGTCGACGTCTGAGCCTGACCAGCTATCAACTTCAGAATATTCTTTGTGCTCTTAGAGTTGACATCTCTCTCTTGCATACTTAGCTCTCTGGCTTTCGTATACTGAGGGAGGTCTCAGCTAAAGCCGATATTCTTAGCACCATTTCACCATTATATTTAATCTATTGTGTTTTTGCATTTATCTTTGTCATTTTATTGCACCAGTCATTTGCCCGAGATTTGTCTTTATTTTCATTTATGTTTAAAGTAAATATATTAAAGTTTCATTGTTCATACTTTGTGTTTTACGTGTTCCTCCCTCTAACTTACCACAGACAACAGGCAAGCAGTCTATCTTTGTTTTGTAAGTGTGACCAGGCATTGACACCTGCCATTGGAGGACTGCCGAACATCTATACTCCAACACTTTCCCGTCACAATACAAATAAATAAAATAAATAAATAACACTCAGTTGACTAGCATGTTGAGTCCCAAACCCTTTTGGATATTATATATATATATATATATATATATATATATATATATATATATATATATATATATATATATATATATATATATATACACACACATCTGAAGCAGTTATTGAAGTCTGAACCATTTCACCTCTTAGTGTATTTACTTCAGCTTTGAGGAAATTAATGTAATGATAGCATACCTCTGGGAAGTGAGGGTAGTAAACATATAATATTGGACTTGTCAGTGGACAGACAGGAAGGCAGACAAATGCAAAGAGACAGTCCGTGTGATTCATAAACAGATCAGTGTAGAAAGTGTTATTATTAATGATCAATGGTCTGTGTGAATGACCCCATCTACTATCAGTGGTCATACTAACCACTCCAACTACCATCAGCAGTTTGTCGGAACTACCACATCTACCAACAGCACTGTGTGGTCATTCCATAGTGACCGTAAAAGGGTCGATAAGGATAAACTGTTTAACACGGGTGGTACGCGAACAAGGGGTCACAGGTGAAAACTGAGTACCCAAATGAGCCACAGAGACGTTAGAAAGAACTTTTTCAGTGTCAGAGTAGTTAACAGATGGAATGCATTAGGAAATGATGTGGTGGAGGTTGACTCCATACACAGTTTCAAATGTAGATTATGATAGAGCCCAGTAGGCTCAGGAATCTGTACACCAGTTGATTGACAGTTGAGAGGCTCAACCAAAGAGCCAGAGCTCAACCCCCGCAAGCACAACTAGGTGGGTACAACGCACGCACACACACACACACACACACACACACACACACACACACACACACACACACACACACACACACACACACACACACACACACACACACACAGCCCGCTTGTCATAATGAATCACTAAGTACCCCAGTTCGAAAAACGTCATGTATAATGGGGTTAAATATGGCATGAACAATGTTTAAATCGCCCGTACTACCTGGCGCCGTAAATCTAATTAACAACAGGTGACCTAGCCTTGACGCCATTAAGACGGGAAAAATACATGAACTAACTTCGAAGTCATTTGAAGGACCTGACTGTCAAATGTCTAATTGACTTGCTGTTGTTGAGTGATTAGTTGTCAACCTGGCTGACTGGCTGTGTTGTTGAGTGACGGGCTGACTGACTGTCGACCTGGCTGTCGACCAGGCTGTCGACCAGGCTGTCGACCAGGCTGTCGACCTGGCTGTCGACCATCAGCATGTACACTTTGGTTCTGGCCATCGTCTAGAATTAAGGTTTAGGGGCCTGACAGCTGAGTGGACAGTGCTCGGGATTCGTAGTCCTGAGGTTCTGGGTTTTATCCCCTCTGGAGGTGGAAACAAATGGGCATAATTTATTTCATCCTGATGCGCCTGTTCATCTGGCACTGAATAGGTACCTGGGAGTTAGACAGCTGCTACGAGCTGCTTCCTGGGGGTGGGGTGGGGGGTGTAACATAAAATGAGGCCTGGTCGAGGACCGGGCCGCGGGGACGCTAAGCCCCGAAATCATCTCAAGATAACGAAAGGTAAAGTCTCAGTTTACACCTAGACGCGATGTACACTTTTCTGTGTGTAAGTCGTATAGACTAATACTTCGAAAAACTTTATATTGGCTTTATCATTATTATTTTGTAGTGGCTTTACAATTACAATTTTGTAAGATGTTAAACATTATTCAATATACATATTTCAGAATTTAATCCAAATTGATATTTTTGTATATGTCAATTTTGCTGTTTCTGGCAAGATTGTTTGGCTTGTGTTTTTCTTCAGGAGTCCAGAGAGGCTGAGACTTGAGGAAGCTCTTGTGTTAATAACTTGGAGGGGAAAGGATTTATTTTGGGGGGTCTGGTTGGTGTGGTGGAGGGGGCTAAGATTATGGGTGGGGGCTGTTGTGGGTGTGGGGTGGTAGTGGGGGCTGTTGTGGGTGTGGGGTGGTAGAGGGCGGCTGTTGTGGGTGTGGGGTGGTAGTGGGGGCTGTTGTGGGAGTGGGGTGGTAGTGGGGGTTGTTGTGGGAGTGGGGTGGTAGTGGGGGCTGTTGTGGGTGTGGGGTGGTAGTGGAGGCTGTTGTGGGTGTGGGGTGGTAGCGGGGGCTGTTGTGGGTGTGGGGTGGTAGTGGGGGCTGTTGTGGGTGTGGGGTGGTAGAGGGCGGCTGTTGTGGGTGTGGGGTGGTAGTGGGGGCTGTTGTGGGTGTGGGGTGGTAGTGGGGGGGCTGTTGTTGGTGAGGGGTGGTAGTGGGGGCTGTTGTGGGTGTGGGGCGGTAGTGGGGGCTGTTGTGGGAGTGGGGTGGTAGTGGTGGCTGTTGTGGGTGTGGGGTGGTAGTGGGGGCTGTTGTGGGTGAGTGGTGGTAGTGGAGGCTGTTGTGGGTGTGGGGTGGTAGTGGGGGCTGTTGTGGGTGTGGGGTGGTAGTGGGGGCTGTTGTGGGTGAGTGGTGGTAGTGGAGGCTGTTGTGGGTGTGGGGTGGTAGTGGAGGCTGTTGTGGGTGTGGGGTGGTAGTGGGGGCTGTTGTGGGTGTGGGGTGGTAGTGGGGGCTGTTGTGGGTGTGGGGTGGTAGTGGGGGCTGTTGTGGGTGTGGGGTGGTAGTGGGGGCTGTTGTGGGTGTGGGGTGGTAGTGGGGGCTGTTGTGGGTGTGGGGTGGTAGTGGGGGCTGTTGTGGGTGTGGGGTGGTAGTGTAGGCTGTTGTGGGTTTGGGGTGGTAGTGGAGGCTGTTGTGGGTGTGGGGTGGGAGTGGGGGCTGTTGTGGGTGAGGGTGGTAGTGGAGGCTGTTGTGAGTGTGGGGTGGTAGTGGAGGCTGTTGTGGGTGTGGGGTGGTAGTGGAGGCTGTTGTGGGTGTGGGGTGGTAGTGGGGGCTGTTGTGGGTGTGGGGTGGTAGAGGGCGGCTGTTGTGGGTGTGGGGTGGTAGTGGGGGCTGTTGTGGGTGTGGGGTGGTAGTGGGGGGGCTGTTGTTGGTGAGGGGTGGTAGTGGGGGCTGTTGTGGGTGTGGGGCGGTAGTGGGGGCTGTTGTGGGTGTGGGGTGGTAGTGGAGGCTGTTGTGAGTGTGGGGTGGTAGTGGAGGCTGTTGTGGGTGTGGGGTGGTAGTGGGGGCTGTTGTGGGTGTGGGATGGTAGTGGAGGCTGTTGTGGGTATGGAGTGGGAGTGGTGGCTGTTGTGGGTGTGGGGTGGTAGTGGGGGCTGTTGTGGGTGTGGGGTGGTAGTGGAGGCTGTTGTGGGTGTGGGGTGGTAGTGGAGGCTGTTGTGGGTGTGGGTGGTAGTGGGGGCTGTTGTGGGTGTGGGGTGGTAGTGGAGGCTGTTGTGGGTGTGGAGTGGGAGTGAAGGCTGTTGTGGGTGTGGGGTGGTAGTGGGGGCTGTTGTGGGTGTGGGGTGGTAGTGGGGGCTGTTGTGGGTGAGTGGTGGTAGTGGAGGCTGTTGTGGTTGTGGGGTGGTAGTGGAGGCTGTTGTGGGTGTGGGGTGGTAGTGGTGGCTGTTGTGGGTGTGGGGTGGTAGTGGGGGCTGTTGTGGGTGAGTGGTGGTAGTGGAGGCTGTTGTGGGTGTGGGGTGGTAGTGGAGACTGTTGTGGGTGTGGGGTGGTAGTGGGGGCTGTTGTGGGTGTGGGGTGGTAGTGGTGGCTGTTGTGGGTGTGGGGTGGTAGTGGGGGCTGTTGTGGGTGTGGGGTGGTAGTGGAGGCTGTTGTGGGTGTGGAGTGGTAGTGGGGGCTGTTGTGGGTGTGGGGTGGTAGTGGTGGCTGTTGTGGGTGTGGGGTGGTAGTGGGGGCTGTTGTGGGTGTGGGGTGGTAGTGGAGGCTGTTGTGGGTGTGGGGTGGTAGTGGGGGCTGTTGTGGGTGTGGGGTGGTAGTGGGGGCTGTTGTGGGTGTGGGGTGGTAGTGGAGGCTGTTGTGGGTGTGGGGTGGTAGTGGTGGCTGTTGTGGGTGTGGGGTGGTAGTGGAGGCTGTTGTGGGTGTGGGGTGGGAGTGGAGGCTGTTGTGGGTGTCGGGTGGTAGTGGGGGCTGTTGTGGGTGTGGGGTGGTAGTGGTGGCTGTTGTGGGTGAGTGGTGGTAGTGGAGGCTGTTGTGGGTGTGGGGTGGTAGTGGGGGCTGTTGTGGGTGTGGGGTGGTAGTGGGGGCTGTTGTGGGTGTGGGGTGGTAGTGGGGGCTGTTGTGGGTGTGGGGTGGTAGTGGTGGCTGTTGTGGGTGAGTGGTGGTAGTGGGGGCTGTTGTGGGTGTGGGGTGGTAGTGGAGGCTGTTGTGGGTGTGGGGTGGTAGTGGGGGCTGTTGTGGGTGTGGGGTGGTAGTGGAGGCTGTTGTGGGTGTGGGGTGGGAGTGGAGGCTGTTGTGGGTGTCGGGTGGTAGTGGGGGCTGTTGTGGGTGTGGGGTGGTAGTGGTGGCTGTTGTGGGTGAGTGGTGGTAGTGGAGGCTGTTGTGGGTGTGGGGTGGTAGTGGGGGCTGTTGTGGGTGTGGGGTGGTAGTGGGGGCTGTTGTGGGTGTGGGGTGGTAGTGGTGGCTGTTGTGGGTGAGTGGTGGTAGTGGAGGCTGTTGTGGGTGTGGGGTGGTAGTGGAGGCTGTTGTGGGTGTGGGGTGGTAGTGGAGACTGTTGTGGGGAGGGAGGGAGGGGGGGGGGAAGTATGTTTGTGCTACACAAAGAGAGGAATCTTATGGTAGTAATTTATGGTTTTGTTTTGTCCTACTTTCTCTCTATCCATCTCCCTTTCCTCCTCCTTTTCTTCTTCCTTGTCTCTTTCTTCTCCTCCTCTTCCTCCTCCAAGGCATACGCATTCGTCCCAAATCGCTTCCTAGTTACATTTTACATTCTTTATAACTTTAATTTCCTCTTTCTCTTTCCCTCTCTCATTCCTTCCTCTCTCATACACTCTTTCCTCCCCTCCCTCCCTCTCTCTCCTAATTCCCTATAATAGGCTCCATTACCTATTTTTAACCCCATCCAATTACGTTCTTAAAATACGAAAGAAATCATCCTGGGAGCATTTCACCCCAGCACGAATGGCTTCCTTGTTTATTTGGCCAATTTTGCTTTTGCGTGCAAACTTGCGTGTCGCGAATGAGGCGCTGGCAAACATGGTAATTCTTTGGGCTATACCTGGGGTGGGTGGGGGGTGGGGGGTGGTGGGGGGTCGTTGGCGTGGTGGAGGAGGGAGTTGGGGGTGGCAGAGGGGGGGGGGGGAAGAGTTAGGGAGGCGGAAGTGATGGAGGTTATGGGGGAGGGGATGGTTACTGAGTCTTGGTGGGGGGATGGTGGTGATGGGGAGGGTCTTGGTGGGGGGAGGGGTTGATGGGGAGGGTCTTGGTGGGGGGAGGGGTTGATGGGGAGGGTCTTGGTGGGGGGGGATGGTGGTGATGGGGAGGGGTTGATGGGGAGGGTCTTGGTGGGGGGGGATGGTGGTGATGGGGAGGGTCTTGGTGGGGGGGGGGGAGGGTAAAACGGAGGGTCTTGATGGGGGGGGGAATGGGGAGGGTCTTGGTGGGGGGGTGATGGGGAGGGTCATGGTGGAGGGGGTGGTGATGGAGAGGGTCTTGATAGGGAGATGGTGGTGATAGGAGGCGGAGGAGGCATTGGATGAGCATGGTGATGGGGGGATGGGAGAGGTTGTGGTGGGGAAGGGTGGTGGTGGTGGTAGTGGTGATGGTTAAAGTTGGGAAGAGTGATGAGGAGGAATCTGGCAGAGAAGGAGTGATGGAGAGATGAACAATGGAGGCTGGAGAAATGAGACAATGACGTGTAATGTCATCTACTTCTGTGTTGGTTTTAGACTTTATTCGGGCGAGTAACTTTATTGACAGGGCATAGACGGCACAACAAAGTCTAAAAATATCATTTGATATCTTCCCCCCCCTCCCCCCTCCCCCCCCCCCCTTACCTTCACTACACCTCCTCCCCTTGAGAGCACACAAGAGGCTCCCACAGATCACAAACAGTCATTGTCTCTACGCTTGTGTTATCCTAAATACACAATATTACTGAACTTGTTTTGGTAACAGATTAGTAAAGCCTCTTCGATAATTTAAAACAGCTTGTAAATGAATTATTAATAAAATATAATGGCATTTAGTCAATTTCAATCAAAGTAGCTGACACAAGACAAATAAATAATAATAATAATAATAATAATAATAATAATAATAATAATAATAATAACAGTAAAAATAATAATTGTAATTGAAATAATTTTTAAACTAATAACAAATAATACAAATAAATAACAACAATAATAGTAATAATAATAATAATAATAATAATAATAATAATAATAATAATAATAATAATAAATAACAATAAAAATAATAGCAATAAAAATAATACTTACAATAATAAAAAGGCAAACAAGTAAGAAAATGAATATAAAACTTCTTTACGTTCACATAAATGTCAAATATTTTGTGCCAAATCAAAAAATATGAAAGAAATTCAGAACAGTCCCCCACAGAAAACAGGAAATGTACCTGCACTTCTGCCAGCTGAGTATACTGTATATCCTCCAAGCATACACGTGTATGTCCTCCAAGCATACACGTGTATATATTCCTTGTAACGCCACGCCCACACGTCATCCAGTAGCCTCACACGCAAGCTAAACAAAACAAAAAATGGTCACAGATTCGTTTTACGGCAATTTTGAATTATAAGTGAATTTCTTTGTTTGTTTTCAGGTGCGATTGTTTCCCCATTTTCCTATTTTCTGTGGAGTATTTTACGCGTCTTTTCCATTCTTTCTCCCTTCCTTCCTTCCTGCTTTCCTTCCATCTCATCTTCTATTCCCCTCACCTCTCTACGCCCCCGCCCCCCCTCCTCTCCCGGCCGCTACCCCCTAAGCTTTAACTATACCTGGTGCATGATAGGAGAAATATGTGTTTGCTAAGATAATATTATTTCTGGCTCTGTCCGCCGATTCAATATCTTTAATCCAAAGCAAACACCGGAATGGTGGCTCGAGGCTTGTGTGTGTGTGTCTGTGTGTGTGTGTGTGTGTGTGTGTGTGTGTGTGTGTGTGTGTGTGTGTGTGTGTGTGTGTGTGTGTGTACTCAGCATATTTGTACTCACCTATTGTGCTTGCAGGATCAAGCATTGACTCTTGGATCCCGCCTTTCTAGCGATCGGTTGTTTACAGCAATGACTCCTGTTCCATTTCCCTATCATATCTAATCTTAAAATTATGGATAGAGTTTGCTTCCACAACCTGTTCTTTAAGTGCGTTCCATTTTTCCACTACCCGCACGCTAAACGATTACTTCCTAACATCTCTGTGACTCATCTGAGTTTCCAGCTTCCACCCATGTCCCCTCGTTCTGTTATTATTACGTGTGAACATTTCATCTATCTCCACTTTATCAATTCCCTTGAGTATTTTATATGTTCCTATCATATCCCCTCTCTCCCTTCTTTTTTCTAGTGTCGTAAAGTTCAGTTCTTTCAGGCGCTCTTCATATCCCATCCCTCGTAACTCTGGGACAAGCCTTGTCGCAAACTTCTGAACTTTTTTCAGTTTCCTTATGTGTTTCTTCAGGTGGGGACTCCATGATGGTGCGGCATACTCTAAGACTGGTCTCACGTAGGCAGTGTACAGTGCCCTAAAAGCCTCCTCACTTAGGTTTCTGAATGAAGTTCTCACTTTCGCCAGTGTAGAGTACGCTGCTGTCGTTATCCTTTTTATAGGTGCCTCAGGAGTTAGGTTAGGTGTTACGTCCACTCCCAGGTCTCTTTCTCGCGTCGTTTCAGGTAGGCGTACCCTTTCATTGTGTACTGTCTCTTTGGCCGCCTATCACCTGATCCCATTTCCATAATTTTACATTTACTCGTGTTGAACTCCAGTAGCCATTTCTCTGACCATCTCTGCAACCTGTCCAGGTCCTCTTGGAGAATCCTACAATCCTCATCTGTCACAACTCTTCTCATTAATTTTGCGTCATCCGCAAACATTGACATGTAGGATTCCACTCCTGTAAACATATCATTTACGTAAATAAGAAAGAGGAGTGATCCCAGCACCGATCCTTGTGGCACTTCACTCGTTACTGTTCGCCAGTCTGACTTCTCGCCTCTTACCATAACTCTCTGGCGCCTTCCTGTTAGGTAGTTCCTTTCCCATGCTAGGGCCTTTCCCCCCACCCCCGCCTGCCTCTCTAGTTTGAATAGCAGTCTCATGTGCGGTACTGTATCAAAGGCTTTTTGGCAGTCAAGAAATATGCAGTCTGCTCAACCTTCTCTGCCCTGTCTTATGCTCGTTATTTTGTCATAGAATTCCAAAAGGTTTGTTAGGCAAGATATCCCTTTCCAGAACCCATGTTGATGTTTGTTTACAAACCCAATGCTCTCCAGGTGTGCAACAAGTCTTAGCCTAATTATTCTTTCAAATATTTTGTAGGGGACGCTTGACAGTGATACGGGTCTGTAGTTGAGTGCCCCTTCCCAATCTCCTTTCTTGAAAATCGTTACGACATTTGCCTTCTTCCAGCAACTGGGTAATTCTCCCGACAAAAGTGACTCATTAGAGATCATTGCCAGAGGTACGCTGAGGGCCTGCGCTGCCTCTTTTAGTATCCACGGTGATACTTTGTCTGGTCCAACCGCTTTAGTTGCATTCAGTGTTGTCAACTGTTTCATTACCTCCTCTGCTGTCACCTCTATATCTGAACGTCTTCTGTCTAGGGTAATCCCTTCTAACAATGGGAGCTGCTCAGGCTCGGTTGTGAACACTCCATGGAAACATGCATTCAGTACCTTGCAGATTTCCTTGTCGCTTTCTGGATATGCCCCTTGTGCTTTCCTCAGTCTTGTCACTTGGTCATTTACCGACATCATCCGTCTTATATGGGTTTGTAATAGTTTTTTTTCGCCTTGATTGGAATATCATTCTCATAATTTCTTTCCGACACTCGTCTTATGTTAATGTAATCCTTCCTAGCTCTGTTACATCTAGTCCTGTTGTCCTCTGTCCTTTGTCTTCTGTACTTCCTCCACTCCCGCCTGCTTCTCACTTTTGCTTCCTGACACTGTCTATTAAACCAGAGGTTATTATATTCCCTCCACTTTTTTCCTTTACTGTTGGAATAAATCTCTCTTCAGCCTCCTTGCATTTCCCTATGACTTGGTTCATCATATCTTGCACTATTTTTCCTCTAATTTCCTCCTCCCACTGCACTTCTCCCAGGTAGTCCCCTCATCCGACTGTAGTCCCTTTTCCTGTAATCAACTCTCCTTTCCCGGACCTCTTGTTCTTTGGTCACAACTTTGAGTTCCATCATGTAGTCAAAGACTAGGACACAATGGTCACTGGCTCCTAGTAGTATTTCATGTTCCAAATACTCGATGTCTTGTACAATCTGGGTGAAAATTAGGTCTAATAGGCTCGGCTGTGTGTGTGTGTGTGTGTGTGTGTGTGTGTGTGTGTGTGTGTGTGTGTGTGTGTGTGTGTGTGTGTGTGTGTGTGTGTGTGTGTGTGTGTGTGTTAACTATCATTACCCCCACCATCACCACCACTACCATTAACTCCAGCACCACCACAACCATTAACCCCTCCATCACCACCACTACCATTAACCCCACCATCACCACCCTACCATTAACCTCACCATCACCACCACTACCATTAACCCTACCATCACCACCACTACCATTAACCCTACCATCACCACCACTACCATTAACCCCACCATCACTACCATTAACTCCATCACCACCACTACCATTAACCCCACCACTATCATTAACCTCACCACCCCCACTACCATTAAGCCCACCATCACCACCACTACCATTAACCCCTTCCTACTAGCGAGGGGTTAATGGTAGTGTGGTGATGGTCTCCCATCATTAGAATCACTTCCATCTCACTACCTGGGAGATGGAAGGACCTCCCTGGTAGGGAGATCCTTCAAAGATCCTACACCTCCTTGTCCTTCATAACCTTCGTGAGGAAACAGCTTTGTAGGATTTACCTTTATCACGACGCTTTTATAAGGAAACCACTTCTATAATGATACTCATGTAAAGGAACCACTTCTATAATGATACTCATGTAAAGGAACCACTTCTATAATGATACTCATGTAAAGGAACCACTTCTATAATGATGCTCATGTAAAGGAACCACTTCTATAATGATGCTCATGTAAAGGAACCACTTCTATAATGATGTTCATGTAAAGGAACCACTTCTATAATGATGCTCATGTAAAGGAACCACTTCTATAATGATGCTCATGTAAAGGAACCACTTCTATAATGATGCTCATGTAAAGGAACCACTTCTATAATGATGCTCATTTAAAGGAACCACTTCTATAATGATGCTCATGTAAAGGAACCACTTCTATAATGATGCTCATGTAAAGGAACCACTTCTATAATGATGCTCATGTAAAGGAACCACTTCTATAATGATGCTCATGTAAAGGAACCACTTCTATAATGATGCTCATGTAAAGGAACCACTTCTATAATGATGCTCATGTAAAGGAACCACTTCTATAATGATGCTCATGTAAAGGAACCACTTCTATAATGATGCTCATGTAAAGGAACCACTTCTATAATGATGCTCATGTAAAGGAACCACTTCTATAATGATGCTCATGTAAAGGAACCATTTCTATAATGATGTTCATATAATGGACCCGCTTCTACAATGATGCTCTTATAGAGGATCCACTTTGATCACAACAGTTCCATAAAGGATCTATAATCTTCTGAGACTGAATGTGTCTCTTAATCCTGATAAAACTGTTCACCACATTTCCCCTTGGAAAGATGTGCAGGTCTCTTTGCATTGTACCCCTATCAGTGTAAAACAAATGTATAACACTGAAACTATGAGATGTATAACATTAGAAGCTAATGAGTCATCTTCAAAATCTCAAACCAATTGAATCCTATGCCTTTACTGATGGCTCTGTGCTGTTAGGCACTGGTAGAACAGGTTGTGCATGTGCAGTATATAAAGGAAAGGAAATGATCATGTCTGGTACACAGAGATTGAACAACTGGGCAAGCATGACACAGACTGAGCTCTTGGGCATTTATCTAGCCACTGAGTACATTAAGCTTCGTGGAATGTAGCGGTGGAATGATATTCTGTGACTAAAAGTTCTCTGCAGTCCTTAAATAACCCATCACAATGTATGTCTGAAGTAGTTTGTAATATTAAATGGAATGTAATTTTTGCCAATGATAATAACTAGTGTACAAAATTTGTGTGGATCCCATCCCATGTTGGAGTTGGAAAACATGACTTTGTAAATCGATTGGCCAATGAGGCTTGCAGGAAAGAAAACATTATTATGACTTTGAACTATCCAATGCAATTATTAGAAACACACAAATTAAAGAAATTAATTCAGATTTAGAAGAACAAAGAAATGCCCAGAGACCTGAAAGCTGCAGTATTAAAAGTTATGACAAGTTTTGTAATAATAGGTATTTGTATGGTCAGCACAGTAACCGGACCAGGCAATGTGATGTAGTCATTGCGCGAATTCGCCTTGGTTATAGACACATCTGGCAGGTTAGTGAGGCTGAGCCACTACCAGAATACTCAGATTATAAACTCTGTGATAAACCTTTAATGCATTCACTAGAACACTATATTGTTGAATGTGAAGCCGTTAAGGACATTAGTCCTCCTGGCCTCTTGTACCACCAACTGTGTAACTATTTCATTGACTCAGGTGTTCTGGACGACATACTAACAATTTATCCAAAATTTTCTTGTCCATTTTAAAGAATGAAGAACAATTTAATTAATATTACTTCCAAGCTGCATCACTTATGAACCCATCCCTGCCCTTGTGTGGGCAGGGATGGGCACAATAGAAAGTTGTTTTTACATATTCATACATGAAAACATTGATTGTAACCATGATATATATGTGCTAGTTTAGACCTATTGTCTTGTGTATGACCCTCTGTCCTGCGTGACAGTGAATACCAGCATTATCCTCACTTTAATAAGACTTAATTGAAATCCTCAGATTAGGCAAAATTGTAATTAATTTTGTTAATAAAGATAATAATAATAAATACTTATATCAAGACGCTCCTATAGGATCCACCTCTAAAGAGATTCTTAAATATAGGATCCACTTCCATTACAATGCTCATATAAAGAATCAAATTCTATAAAGACTTTATTATACGTTTATATAAAAGATTCACTTGTGTCACGACGCTCAGTAAGGCTCCTTCTCGAGACGTCGGACTGCGAACAGAGGAGTCTAACAGTCTGGTTGACCAGACGACCAGCAAGTGACGTAGATCCCAGAACTTTAACGAGGAAGTACATAAGGTAGACTATTATGTGTCGGGGTAATATTGGGAGTGTACGGGGAGGTTGGCGAGTGTGGGGGGTTGCTTGCGTGCGGGGTGTGATGTCACGGGTGTGGGAGGGGTGTTTTGTGTGTGTGTGTTTGTGTTTGTGTGGGGAGGGGGGGGAGGTGTCTTCGTGTGAATGGTAGGGGGTTCTTGCATGCGTGTGGGGGTGCTTTTGTTCATGTGGTGGGACGGTACTTGGGGGGGAACTTGCGTGCGTAGGGGAGTGATGTCCATGTGTGTGTGGGGTGGAGATGCTTGCGTGCTTGTGGGAGGAAAAATGCTATCGAATGTGGGACTGTATATGCTTCATGCTTGCATGTTGGTCCTGTGTGTATGCCTGTGTGTGAGTATTTACAGTAAGTCTTAGACAAATTACACCGCACATCCTGTTTTCCTGTTATTTAAAAGCATGTCACTATTTCACCAAAGATGTTTGAGCGTGTGTACATGTCATATATCACACACACACATACACACACACACGCGTACGCACAATCTGTACCCCTCAGGAATCTGTACACCTGAAGATTGACTTTTGAGAGGTGGGGCCAAAGAGCCAGAGCTCAACCCCCGCGAGCATAACTAGGTGAATACACACACACACACACACACACACACAGGGGGGCCTCGTAGCCTGGTGGATAGCGCGCAGGACTCGTAATTCTGTGGCGCGGGTTCGATTCCCGCACGAGGCAGAAACAAATGGGCAAAGTTTCTTTCACCCTAAGTGCCCCTGTTACCTAGCAGTAAATAGGTACCTGGGAGTTAGTCAGCTGTCACGGGCTGCTTCCTGGGGTGTGTGTGTGTGGTGTGGGGAAAAAAAAAAAGTAGTTAGTAAACAGTTGATTGACAGTTGAGAGGCGGGCCGAAAGAGCAAAGCTCAACCCCCGCAAAAACACAACTAGTAAACACACACACACACACACACCAGTGTATGACCTCACCAGTGATGAGGTCAAAAGGTGTCTGCTGGAGCTGGATGTGACAAAGGCTGTTGGGCCTGACAGAATCTCACCGTGGATACTAAAGGAAGGTGCAGAAGCACTATGTGTGCCACTCTCTATGGTGTATAACAGGTCACTGGAAACAGGAGACTTACCAGAAAATTGGAAGACAGCTAACGTGGTCCCAATATACAAAAAGGGTGACAGGCAAGAGGCACTGAACTACAGGCCAGTTTCCTTAACTTGTATACCATGCAAGGTGATGGAGAAGATCGTGAGGAAAGGGCTCGTAGAGCATCTGTTGAGAAATAACTTTGTAACGCCACTACCAACATGGGTTCTGGGATGGTAAATCGTGCCTCACAGGTTTAATAGAATTTTATGACTAGGCAACAAAAATTAGGCAGGAAAGAGAAGGGTGGGCCGACTGCATTTTCCTGGACTGCCAGAAAGCCTTTGACACAGTATCCCATAAAAGGCTGTTAAAAAAGTTGGAGCAACAGGCAGGAGCAAAAGGGAAGGTGCTCCAGTGGATAAGGGAGTACTTAAGCAACAGGAAACAGCGAGTAACGATGAGGGGGAAGACATCAGAGTGGCGAGATGTCACCAGCGGAGTCCCACAGGGTTCAGTACTTGGACCCATCCTGGTTTCTAATATATGTAAACGATCTTCCGGAGGGTATAGACTCATTCCTCTCAATGTTTGCTGATGATGCAAAAATTATGAGAAGAATCAAGACGGATGAAGATAGACAGAGACTACAAGATGACCTGGATAAACTGGAGGAATGGTCTAGAAAATGGCTGCTAAAGTTCAACTCAGGAAAGTGTAAGGTGATGAAATTAGGCGAAGGGAGCAGGAGGCTGAACACAAAGTATCATCTGGGAGGTAAAATCCTGCAAGAGTCAAATAAAGAGAAAGATTTGGGGGTTGATATCACACGGAACCTGTCCCCAGAGGCCCACATCAAAAGAATATCATCAGCGGCATATGCTAGACTGGCCAACATAAGAACTGCCTTTAGAAACTTGTGTAAGGAATCTTTCAGAACCCTGTATACCACTTATGTAAGACCAATCCTGGAGTATGCAGCTCCAGCCTGGAGTCCATACCTAGTTAAACACAAGACAAAGTTAGAGAAGATTCAGCGATATGCCACCAGGGTCGTCCCGGAACTGAGAGGCATGAGCTACGAGGAAACGCTAAAGGAGCTGAACCTCACATCCCTGGAAAACAGAAGAGTAAGGGGAGACATGATAACCACCTACAAAATTCTCAGGGGAATTGACAGGGTGGACAAAGACAAACTCTTCAGCACGGGTGGGACACGAACAAGGGGACACAGGTGGAAACTTAGTACCCAGATGAGCCACAGAGACGTTAGAAAGAATTTTTTCAGTGTCAGAGTAGTTAATAAATGGAATGCTCTAGGAAGTGATGTGGTGGAGGCTGACTCCATACACAGCTTCAAATGTAGATATGATAGAGCCCAATAGGCTCAGGAACCTGTACACCAGTTGATTGACAGTTGAGAGGCGGGACCAAAGAGCCAAAGCTCAACCCCCGCAAGCACAATTAGGTAAGTACACACACACACACACACACCCCGCGAACATATCAAGTGAACAAATAATATACCAAATAAGTCTGATGTGTGTAAATGAGAGCCATCCCGAGCGCAGGCCCACGACCCGTTACCACCGTGAGTGTGCTTACTGGTAATGGGTTTCCAACAAGAATAACAGGGAAATGTGTGATCTGGGAATTAGTAATAGAGTAAGCCGAAAATTAGGCACAAAATCACTTATGGTAACACAGGCTAATTAATATATCAATGTTATAACTCAAGCAGCTGGCAACAGGTGACATCCATCCCGCGACCTGGGACAACACCGTGTCACCTGTACATCCCACTGGGACCATCTCCCTCCACCAAGTGATAAGTACCTGTCCATAAAGTAGAACAAATAAACATACAATATTATAAATATACTATATACATATAATATTATAAATATATAATATTATCAATATATATTATAAATATATAATATTATCAATATATATTATAAATATATGCATATAATATCATAAATATATACATATAATATTATAAATAGTAAAATTACTAAAGTCTACAAGGGATACATACCGTGAAGCACAAACACAATACATCAGACAATGGAGGTGTGTGGCAAGTGTTTTAAAGAATTTAGAAGACGTAGTGTAGGTCAAGTGTTGCATCTGTAACACAAGATTTCACCCGAGTTGTGTAGCATTATCTACAAGATGCACGAACAGACAAGGAATATACTGGGTTTGCCAAAATGACAGGTTAATATGGGGAAATATAACCCAACTGATGAATGTCATTCCCGAGTCCCACAGATTAACATTCACAGAAAAGCTGCCAGTGATATATGCGGACGGTGAAAAAAACAACACTGGATAACGACCAAAACTCAGGAACACTTAGTTTAGAGAACCACAGCAGAAGTGTGGAGGGAGAGAGTATTGTGGTACACAACAACAGCAATGTTGCTCGCTCGGGGGTCGTAGTTCGATCCCAATGGTACAAGTGGTTGGGAACTGTTTCTTCATTCCATCCTCGCCAGCATCTACTACCATTAAGCCCACCATTATCATAACCCCTTGCATATGTTATATTGTATTACTGGCTTAGCGTATTCTCCTGATAATTACCTTACCATACAACCCGCCTATCCGTTTGATAGTGACACAAAAAATATGAAGATAATATATACAGTGGACGCCTGCAAGAAACTGGAATGACTTAGACATGGGACAATAAGTGGCTACTAGAATTTAACTCTAGCAGGTGCAAAGTTATGAAGCTGGTAAAAGGAGACGAGAGCGGTGTTTATCTCGTCAAACAAACCGAAGAAGGCGACAGTTCAGAGAGCCATTAGCATAGTACAATTGCTGGGAGGTATTAGTTAAGGAAAGACTAAATAAAACCTCAGTTCAGTGGAAGACAGTAGCGTTAGGGGAGACATGATTACCACATCCAAACATTCTGAGAGGAATAGATAACGCAGGCAAAGGCAATTTTGAATGGGTGGTTGAGGAATAAAGGGACACAAGTGGAAAATAAGTACTGTATTAACTAAGCCAAATATTATGATAAATATCGCGAGGAGACGTTTATATATATGGAACTAATAGAGTAAGAACCCGGCAATGTGATGTTATAGTGGCTGGAATACGCCTGGGATATAGACGTATCTGGCAGCTTTATCAAAACCCAAATGTGGAATACACAATGTATCAACTTTGTGAAAGAGGAAAACATGCACTCCCTTGAACATTATTTTGTAGAATGTCCCATATTGACTGACTTTCGCCCTCCTGGGCTAAGGTATGCTGAACTGTGTCACTACTTTATAAATACTGGAACACGATGATATATTGGACTGGTACCCAAGATTGACTATGCAATGCATCTGTTAAGCAATGTATTGTACCTATACAATATGTAATACATCTGTTATACAATGTATGTACCTATAACTTGAGCTTGTAAAAGAGTCTTAATTAATTACCTTCAGTGGTTAAGTGTTTAATATCACATTAGTTTCTATTGGAGCTATCTTACCCTCTCAAAGAAGAGGAGACATAGGTATATGTATATATATGTGGATATGTGTAGGTATATGTGGATATGTGTAGGTATATTTGTATATATGAATATGTGTGTGTATTTGTATACAGGGTATGTAGAAGCTGGTCAGAATTGCATTTCTCCTTTGTAATCGCACATTAATGACACTATGTAAAAAAGACACCTCGGACACAGTTTATGTAAGACAGACGTAAACTGTGTATTTATGTTTGTAGGTTTGCTTACCATTTTAAAAGCACTACAATCCCCTTCTGTGGTTGATTGTTCAATAAATTACTGAACAATATGTTTAACAGATCTCTCGCCCTGTCCATGGAGGACAGAAGAAAAAAATGTATATATATACTGGTTAGCATTGTAAATGTGTGGCCACATCTGTGGTAGTAAAAAAAAAAAAAACAACTTCACATGTACATGTTGAGAGGTTGAAGCCCATCGTTAATGTTCAGAAACACCCTAATACACCTCCACTGCCTTATGTAAACACTCTCTTTTTCTAACTTTGTCCTTTCATCCCTATCTCCTTTACTCCCTCCCGCCTATCCTACTTTCTATTATTCTCCTGCCCTTACTCTCTACCCAACTACCCCCTACCCTCTCTCCCTTCCTTCCTTCCCACTCCTCCCTCCCTCCCTTCCATCGCCTCCCTCACCTCCCGACAGAATATTTGTATAAACTTCAGACGATGGTGACTGTCGCAGTATTTTGAAGAACCTTGGCAAGTGCTTTTTTCTCCCTCCTGATTTTCCTTATCCTCTTCCTGCTTCTCTTCCTCATATATATATATATATATATATATATATATATATATATATATATATATATATATATATATATATATATATATATATATATATATATGTCGTACCTAGTAGCCAGAACGCACTTTTCAGCCTACTATGCAAGGCCCGATTTGCCTAATAAGCCAAGTTTTCCTGAATTAATATATTTTCTAAAAAAAAATTCTTATGAAATGATAAAGCTACCCATTTTATTATGTATGAGGTCAATTTTATTTTATTGGAGTTAAAATTAACGTAGATATATGACCGAACCTAACCAACCCTACCTAACCTAACCTAACCTATCTTTATAGGTTAGGTTAGGTTAGGTAGCCGAAAACGTTAGGTTAGGTTAGGTTAGGTAGGTTAGGTAGTCGAAAAAAATTAATTCATGAAAACTTGGCTTATTAGGCAACTCGGGCCTTGCATAGTAGGCTGAGAAGTGCGTTCTGGCTACTAGGTACGACATATATATATAAATATATAAATATATATATATATATATATATATATATATATATATATATATATATATATATATATATATATATATATATATATATATATATATATATATATATATATATATATATATATATATATAGAGAGAGAGAGAGAGAGAGAGAGAGAGAGAGAGAGAGAGAGAGAGAGAGAGAGAGAGAGAGAGAGAGAGAGAGAGAGAGAGAGAGAGAGAGGAGAGAGAGAGAGAGAGAGAGAGAGAGAGAGAGAGAGAGAGAGAGAGAGAGAGAGAGAGAGAGAGAGAGAGAGAGAGAGAGAGAGAGAGAGAGAGAGAGAGGAGAGAGAGAGGAGAGAGAGAGGAGAGAGAGAGAGGAGAGAGAGAGAGAGAGAGAGAGAGAGAGAGAGAGAGAGAGAGAGAGAGAGAGAGAGAGAGAGAGAGAGAGAGAGAGAGAGAGAGAGAGAGAGAGAGAGAGAGAGAGAGAGAGGTAGAGAGAGAGAGAGAGAGAGAGAGAGAGAGAGAGAGAGAGAGAGAGAGAGAGAGAGAGAGAGAGAGAGAGAGAGAGAGAGAGAGAGAGAGAGAGAGACAGAGAGACAGAGAGAGATGGGATATGTATTCACCATCTCATCATAGTGAAGATAAGCCATGTAAGTATTGCAATATCTGATGAATGGTGCTTTACTAAGACTGATGGTAATGTCACGGATACAATCACCGATCGGACTACGATGATGGCACTACAATAGCCATGTTGGCACTACAATAACCACTGCGACTGCAATAACCAATACGATACTAGCGCCACGATACTTGGCATCCATCAGTGAGATACACTGTCGAAGCCTCTCTGGAGGTCCAGGAACATAACGTCAGTATAGAGATTTTACATTTAAATTTTTCGAATTTGTAATTGAAGAATTATAATAAATTCGTACGAGAAGAAACGAGAAGGAGAAATGAAAGAGAAGAAATAGTGAGGAGGAGGAGAGGAAATGAGGGGTGATAAAATGAGTGGGAAACAGACAGGGAGAATGGGGTTAGAGACGGGAGACAGAAAGAAGAGGAAAACGGATGAGAAGATAAATGGAAAGTGTAGAAAGTAAGAAATAGGAGGGAAAGTGAGGCAAAAACTAAAAATGAAGAAGACGACGTAATGTAAAGTAAAAGGGAGAGGTCAAGATGGAAGGGAAATGAAGAGGGAGAAGGGGGAGATGGAAGAGGAAAAGCGAGAAAGGGACAAGGGAGAAGAATAGGATGAGTGGAGAGGGAAGAAAGGGAGAGAGAGGGGGGAACAAGGCCTCCCAGGTTGGATAGGCAGGGAGTCAACCAGAAAATCCCAATGAAGTAGTGTTTTGGTCTTGTTCCAGAGGGCTGGCGGCCCGGGCGAGGTCTCTTCCTCCCTGCTTCTACCACTCTTCTCTTCCTCTCCCTCTCCTCTCTCTCTCTCTCACTTACTCTCCTTTCTACCACTTATCCTGCTCTCTCCCTTTCCCCTTTCCTCTCTCCCTCTCCCATTTACTCACCGGTCACCCGCTTACTCTCCTTTCTCTAATTTAGTCACCTCTCCAAACAATCTTAGCAAATATATCAATAAACTCTTAACTCTCAGATTGTATAACACCGATAGACAGATAAAATGAACGACAGACAGAGGTAAAGTGTCTGTATGGCGTGCATGTAAAGAGATAGTGATTGTTAGACGTGTGTAAAGAGATAGTGATTGTTAAACGTGTGTAAAGAGATAGAGATTGTTTGACATATCAAGAGATAGAGATTGTTTGACATATCAAGAGATAGAGATTGTTTGACATATCAAGAGATAGAGATTGTTTGACATGTCAAGAGATAGTGATTGTTTGGCATGTTTGTACATGCTAACCTGCAAGTGTTGGCCCACTGTGGTGTGGAGTTATGAAGTTAGATGTTTGCTGGTGTGTGTTGTCAGCTGCTTGTGCCTGCAGGATCGGGTTGCTAGCTCTTGGACCCCGCCTTTACAACAATCAGTTATCTAATATTTTTATTCCCGACCTACTTACTTCTATCATGGCTACTGTGCTGTATAAAACACACAAACACAAACAGAATGATCACATATAACGAGTTACACACCTGGAGAGAACGATGTAAATAATGAACATCAACATAGCTTTAAGGAAGGGAAGGTGTGCCGGACGAACCTACTGGACTCCTCAGATAAAGTAACGAAAATAAGGCAAGACAGCGAAGTTTGGGCAGATTGCATATTGCTAGACTGTCCAGAAGCCATTGATACAGTACTTCACAAGATATTACTACACAAACTCGAAAGGTAGGTGGGAGTAAGTGTAAAAGCACTAACATGCGTGTAAAGAATTACCTAACAGACAAGAGTCAGAGAGTCACAGTGAGGGGTGAAAAGTCGAACTGGTGTAAGGTAACAAGTAAAGTATTTCAAGGATAGGTGTTGGGATCCATGCTACTTCTCATTTATGTAAATGACATATCTACAGGAATTGAGTCTTATATGAGAAGAGGATTGAAAGATTTTTTCCAAAATGACTTAAACAAGCTGCAGAGTTGGTCCGATAAATGGCTTCTGGAGATTAACACCATTAAGTGTAAGGTGATTGAAATGGGAAAAGATTACAGGATACCAAAAGGACGGTGCATGATGAAGGGAAACTACTTCCTTATAATGAAAGGAATCCTGGGAGTGGACATAACACCAAACCTAACTCTAGAGGATCATATCAACAGGATAACGTCAGTTGCAAAATTTACATAATCAACAGTCACAACATCATTCAGGATGTCCATCAATAAAAATTACATAAAAAATATATATAAGGAAACTTGAAAAGATTCAGAAGTTTGCAACGAGGCTTTTCCCAGAATTCCGAGGTATGGAGTATGAAGAGAGACTGAAGGAACCAAACCTGATGACACTAGAAAAGATGAGAGATAGGAGAGACATGAGAGAGATGTATAAAATACTTACAGGATTATAGGATTGACAAAGTGGAAAAAAACAAATGTTCACAATAAATACCAATAGAACAAGAGTGCATGGATGGAAGCTTGGAACTCAGGTGAGTCAAAGAGATATCACTTACTTTTCTTTTAGCATCAGAGTAGTGGGAAAATGGAATGAACTAAAGAAGCAGGTTGTAGAAGGCTCCCTTCTCCCCTCTTCCCTCCTGTAGGTTGTAGGCTCCCTTCATCATTCTAGAAGTAGATACGATAGGGAATCAGGCAAGGAGTCATTTCATTAGACAACCAATGGCTAGAAAGGCGGTGTCCGAGAGCTAATGATCGATCCTGCAAGCACAAATAAGTGAGTACAAATAGATGAACACACACACACACACACTGACTTACGCGCAAGCGCAAGTCAGTGTACAGACTAAATATTTTCTCATAGATACATTAGGTTTCATTGTGATAGTTTCATTTTCTCATAGATACATTATGCTTGCAAATTCGGTAAGAAGTAGTTCATCAATGTAGAATATTTTTTTCAACGACTTGTAACTTATTCATCAATGATGTAACTAGTTCATCAACGTTGTAACTAGTTCATAGCTGTCGTAATTAGTTAATTAATGTTGTAACTTGTTCATCAATGTTGGAACTAGTTCATCAATGTTGCAACAGTTCATCATTGTTGGAAAAAGTTCATCAATGTTGGAACTAGTTCATCAATGTTGCAACAGTTCATCATTGTTGGAAAAAGTTCATCAATGTTGGAACTAGTTCATTCATCAATGTTGAAACTAATTCATCAATGTTGGAACTAATTCATCAATGATGAAATTAGTTCATCCATGTTAGAACTAGTTCATCAATGTTGCAATATGTTCATTTATGTTGTAACTTGCTCATCAACGTTGTAACTAGTACATCAATGTTATAACTAGCTCATCAAAATGGTAACCAGTTCATCAATGTCGTAACTTGTTCATCAATGTTGTAACTTATTCATCAATGTTGTAATTAGTTCATCAGTGGGGTTGAAGAGGTCTATTACCACTTACAAGATGAGTATGGGTATTACTACAACTCTTAGAATGGGTATGGGGTACACTACCACTCAAAAGATGGGTATATGGGGTCCACTACCACTCACAGGATGGGTATGGGGTCCACTACCACTCAGAACATGGGTATGAAGTCCACTACCATTCACAAGATGGGTATATGGGGTCCACTACCACTCACAGGATGGGTATGGGGTCCACTACCACTCAGAACATGGGTATGAAGTCCACTACCATTCACAAGATGGGTATATGGGGTCCACTACCACTCACAGGATGGGTATGGGGTGCCTCCCAAATGAAATAAACATAAGCCAACATATGCTAATAATGCTTAATGAACATTTTATATAGAATGTCCTAAATGCTACCTTGAAGAGATTCCTGAAGGCTATTGGATCCTACTGTCTCAGATGACTCACTGACACGCTAGAAGCAGTAGCAGCCTACACTGTGCTCTGTTGGTAGGCCTACAAAGACATACACACTCAAGGCCTATGTCTTTAGTGGGCCAGAGGGGGACAGGAGGCCGGCGGCTTGTCAAAGGGCCGCCCATTATTCCAGAGGATTTTTTTATGCTGAGTTTTTAGCTGACGTTATTAGCATGTTCTCTCTCTGATTTATATTTTGTTTTTCTCACTATTTTAATCTCATTCGTAGAATACAAATAAATATATTAATATATTTTAATCTTCTATTCAAAATATTAAAGCTTGATTAGCGACACTAAAGGTCAAGTATTGTGCTGGTGGGAGCGCCTGAACCCACACAGCACCTATATATATACATATATATATATATATATATATATATATATATATATATATATATATATATATATATATATATATATATATATATATATCACTCCTTCTGAAGATGTATTAATATACGAAAGTACTTAAGGAAATTCCTGTTTCATTTTTCCTCCGTGGTCTGACACTGTCACATTTTTAAATCACGTGTTTATTTTCGTGATATACACACACACACACACACACACACACATATATATATATATATATATATATATATATATATATATATATATATATATATATATATATATATATATATATAATATTACACAATAATAATACAAATAAAATAGATAATCAAATTAACTGCGTGAGACTCGGGTACTTCGTGTTGTGACCTGCAGTTCGCCCGGCGACCGAGAGATGGCAGCACCTCCCAGACGCTATCGTTACCGCGTTGGAGTAAATTCTTGGTTCTCGCGCTGGATGCCAAGGAATTGCAAAGTATGTGAAAATGCGACGCTAATTGGTTAAGTCTTTGTATTGTCTGCTGATAGTGAACGCCCATTGGTTGGTCCGTGCACTGATGACACGTCGCTTGCCTCCCATTGGTCAGCTTTGCCGGGAAGAGAGTTTATTATGATTGGGTGCACATCTTTTGAAGTAGCGGTGATCCAGAACGATTAGGAGTATTAACAGCAAGCAAAGCTGAGTCTTACGATAGGACAACATAAGACTGAGAATGCTCGGTTACGGGGACGAAGGCGTTCCGTTACTTATCTGTGATATCCAATCGACTTCCTCCATCCCTGCCTACAATGATGACGTCAGCACATCGGACAAGTTCTCAAGAACGGCCCGATAATTGAAAAAGATCTCCGTGGCTTCATACACTTTCCAAAGTGACGGGAAATCTTAAAAGATAAAATTATTTTTTCATAATAGAAAAACCGGTTTAACACTTTTCCTGATTTTAAGTTTGTTCATTTATTATGAACCCCATACCCACCTTGTGAGCAGTAGTGAACCCCATACCCACCTTGTGCGCAGTAGTGAACCCCATACCCACCTTGTGAGCAGTAGTGGACCCCATGCCCACCTTGTGAGCAGTAGTGAACCCCATACCCACCTTGTGAGCAGTAGTGAACCCCATACCCACCTTGTGAGCAGTAGTGGACCCCATGCCCACCTTGTGAGCAGTAGTGGACCCCATACCCACCTTGTGAGCAGTAGTGGACCCCATGCCCACCTTGTGAGCAGTAGTGGACCCCATACCCACCTTGTGAGCAGTAGTGAACCCCATACCCACCTTGTGAGCAGTAGTGGACCCCATACCCATCGTGTGGGTAGAGGTGAACCCCCATAACTATTCCTGTTGAAGGTAGTAGACCCCATACCCATTCTGTGGGCGGTAGATGGACCCCATACCCATTCTGTGGGTGGTAGATGGACCCCATACCCATTCTGTGGGTGGTAGATGGTTTGATTTGATTGTTGCCGCCGAAGGCGGCTAGTTTATTGTGCACCCCATACTCATCCTGTGAGTGGTAGCGCAAAAGCATTACAGAGGGCACAAAAGGTCTTTATCAGACCTCATCTTAGATTATTACGTAAGCAATTTCCTCTATGCTTCACACCTTATAGTTACAATGTCAGCTAGTTACAGAGAAAGTGCTATTTCAAGAGCTATATATTTACAGTAAGTCATCATACATTAATGGTAGGTCTTATCGCTAATACTATTATGTATTAGCGGTAGATGGACCCCATACCCATCCTGTGGGCGGTAATGGACCCCATACCCATCCTGTGGGCGGTAGTGAACCACATACCCATCCTGTGGGCGGTAGTGGACCCCATACTCATCCTGTGGGCGGTAGCGGACACCATACCCATCCTGTGGGCGGTAGTGGACCCCAGACCCATCCTGTGGGTGGTAGTGGACCCCATATCCATCCTGTGGGGTGGCAGTGGACCCCATACCCATATTGCGGGCGGTAGTGGACCCCATACCCATCCTGTGGGCGGTAGTGAACCCCATACCCATCCTGTGGGTGGTAGTGGACCCCATACCCATCCTGTGGGCGATAGTGGTCCCCATATCCATCCTGCGGGGTGGCAGTGGACCCCATACCCATACTGCGGGCGGTAGTGGACCCCATACCCATCCTGTGGGCGGTAGTGAACCCCATACCCATCTTGTGGGTGGTAGTGGACCCCATATCCATCCTGTAGACGGTAGATGGACCCCATACCCATCCTGTAGGCGGTAGTGGACCCCATACCCATCCTGTGGGGTGGCAGTGGACCCCATACCCATCCTGTGGGCGATAGTGGACCCCATACCCATCCAGTGGGCGGTAGTGGACCCCATACCGATCCTGTGAGCGGCAGTGGAATAGTTTAAAATAGGGACACCTTACCTTTCCTTGCGATGATCCTGGGGCTCAACGGATACACAAAGTCAAGAATAGGCTATGTGTAAATATTGCTGCAATAGGCAGGCATTCCTACATATACATTTAAGTCATAAATGGTATGCTGTACATACCTATGCATACGAATACATAGATATATACGAATGTATATGGATGATTGAAAGAATTGAATACATACCTATGCATACGAATACATAGATATATACGAATGTATATGGGTGATTAAAAGAATTGGTGATCTCACCAAAATGTTAGATCACTTGGTAAATATTTTGATGATATAAATGCACTACTTACAGCACTAGGTACTAAATTATCATTCATTATTTTAACAGAAACCTGGCTAAGTAAAGACTATACCTAACTCTACAACCTAGCTGGTTATAAAGCCATTCACAACTGCAGGCCTAATAAAAAAGCAGGTGGCACAGGAATATATTACAAAGATACCTTCATCTGCATTAGTGTCATTAGTGATAGAGACGACTATTGTGAATATACCTTTGCCAAGTTCCCCAGTAAATCCCTTAAATCCTCCTTGACTATCGGTCCCATCTATAGATTTCCCAGTACCAATATATCTTCATTCTCAGATAACCTAAGGAATCTTATCATGAATAACAATCTCAACAAAAATCACATCATTTTAAGAGGTGATTTCAATATTGACCTGGGTCTTCAAAATAACCCTCAAGTTGATTATTTCCGTAACAGCATGCACTCCTGTATGCTAATCCCCACAATCACCAAGCCCACCCGAGTCACTCAAACATCTGCCACTACCTTGGATCACTTATGGACTAATATAACATCTCCCCTTACATCTGGTATAATTTATGATAGAACAACTGACCACTATCATACCTTCCTCATAACAAACATAGACATAACACCACCAGAAAGCAAGAGACTCACATTCAGGCTACACAGAGAAGCAGCTATAGGCAACCTCTCAAATGCACTTCACAATATTAACTGGGAATCTGAATTCAATAATACACAGGATATAAACTCATTAGCTAACGTTTTTCTCTTCAAAACTCTACAACACTCTTTGTCCCTTCCTTACCAAACAAGTAACTGACAAAAGAATAAACAATCCGTGGCTCACAAGTGGCATTTTCAAATCAATCAACAAATAACATTAATATGAAAAGAAGTTTAGGATTGGCCTAGTTACAAAGGAAGTAGTTAACAGGCACTCATCTGTGCTTTCCAGTATCATAAGAAAGTTAAACTTTCATATTATGAGAATAGATTTAAAGAAGCAAAAGGCAACATGAAAAGCACATGGAAAACCATCTCTTATATCCTAGGAACTAAACAACACTCCCACTACCAGATAAAACTCTAAGGAAGGCTGTACACCGTCAACTGATTTAGAAATGACAAATGAATTTAATAGCTTCTTTTCATCGGTTGGTGCTAACCTTGCCAGAAAAATCCCACAGACTCAGACACATATTAACACATATCTCTCAGCCAGTTATCCAAATTCTCTTCTCCTTTCACCAGTCAGCCCGGCAGATGTTGTGTCCATCATACACTCACTAAAAACCAAAGCTGGGAATATCAGTGAAATCCCATCCATTGTATACAAGAGCGCCTCCCATGCCCTTTCCGCCACCCATAGCTCTGCTGTTCAACAAATCCCTAGAGTGTCATACCTTCCCTGATATCCTTAAAAAAGCAAGAGTAACGCCAGTTCATAACGGAGGCAATTCGGCAGACATAAACAATTATAGACCAACATCAAACCTACCCATACTATCAAAAATATTAAAAAAAAAATGATCTACAAACAGCTCTACTCCTACCTCGTAAAATTCGACATACTCAGCCCCTGTCAGTTTGGGTTCCGCTCCTAGAAGAGTACCAACGATGCAATTATTAGTCTCCTTGATATAATTTACTCAGCCCTTGACAAAAATGAGTTTCCGATTGGACTCTTCATTGACCTGAGAAAGGCCTTTGACACTGTTAATCACAACTACCTCTTACGTAAACTCCATCATTATGGAATCCGAGGCCATGCCCTGGACCAACATACACTAAATAATGTTGTTAATAATAATACTAAAAAAGTCCACTTATTGATGTCAACCAACAAACTAACATTTAACATAGAGAAGACCTGCCCGAAACGTTTTGCGTAATAGTGGCTTTAGGCATTGTATGTACTAGCTCTATCTATTAATCCAACAAACTTTGTAAAACCTCTTGTATGTATGTACCTTACCTAAATAAACATTTATTTATTAATTTTTTTACCTACTACATCTTATTTGGAAGCAAATCAATAAATGCAATTCCACTTCATATAGACAATGTTAACATTAGTAATAAAAATTATGGAAAGTTTCTTGGCCTATTCCTAGACAAGAGGCTCAACTTCAGCACCCACATACAACACATAACCAAGAAAGTCTCTAAAACAGTTGGTATACTCTCCAAAATCAGATATTATGTACCTAACTCTGCTCTCATCTCACTATATTATGCACTAATCTATCCCTATCTTAATTATGGTATCTGTGCATGGGGTTCAACCACTGCAAACCACCTCAAGTCTATCATCACCCAGCAAAAATCTGCTATCAGAATAATAACAAATTCTGCTTTCAGACAACACTCAGCCCCTTTGTTTAAATCCCTAAGCATGCTAAACATAAACTCCCTTCACACATTCTCTTGTGTCAACTACATTTACAATACCCTGTTTTTAAGTGCTCTGAAACTCTCCCTGGACAGATGTAATAGGACCCATAATCACCACACCAGAAATAAATATCTCTTTGATATCCCCAGAGTCAAACTTAATCTGTGTAAACACTCTATGCAAATAAAGGGACCCAGTCTATGGAACTCACTCCCTAATGAATTGAAAAGCTGTCCAACTTTTGCGTCATTCAAAAACAAAACTAAAAAGTGCCTAATTTCATCTTCATAGTTTCCTACCTTGTTGCTTTAAAATTGCACTGTATCTAGTGCTACCCAATCTCCCAATCTTTATATACCTAATCAAAACAACTTTACCATTGTGATCATTGCTGTCTTCTTATATGCGCTATCAATTTGCTGTATTGTGCCTATTAATCTTGTCTAAATTACCAATCAAGCTGTCAATACAAACAATCAGAGCTACCAATGTGCTTTAATATACCTACTAATCATTTTTCATTAATCATTTAATATACCATCTCATTTTTCTTTTTTCTTGCAATGTATCTGTTATCATTTTATTAATTCTGCTAGAATTTACCTACTTAAAATTATCTGTTAGATTAAGGACCTGGCCGAAACGCTGCGCGTACTAGTGGCTTTACAAGATTGTAAATTACCACGCTATGTATCCTCACAAACCCAATGTACCTTCTTGTATATAAATAAAATTAATAAATAAATTGACATAAGTAATTTTAATGGACAGACAAACTGTTTAAAAGATGCGGAAATTAAGCAGCACAAAACGTGGACCAGACTGTGCGACACAGTGGTTGCCAGGATCAGGTTGGGTTACCGTTACCTGTGGCAGGTGGCTACAGGTGACGGATCTCCCAATCCTGAGCACTCCAGGTGCAAACTCTGTGAGCAGGAACTGCGGCATGATCTCCCGCACTACATCACAGAATGCCCAGTTATTAAACCTTTCACACCAGTTGGCATGAGGTACCTGGAGCTTTGCAATTACTTTATTCACTCTCGTATTCTTAAAGATATCCTCACAGTATACCCAAAATTTGCCAGTGCAGGCTATTAAACACATGGCTCTGTATGACTAACTATCCTGCGAGATGGGGACTTTTATTACCACTGCTACCTTATTTACTCTTGTGTTGATGATATCCTCAAAATGCATCCGGAGTCTGCCAGTGCAGACCGCTTATCACATGCCTCTGTATAACTAACCATCCTGTGTGATGGGGATTTTTTTAGCATCACGTAGTTAGCTTTTTTGACACACTGTACTCCACTTCATATAGTCTAGGGCAGCTGCACTAATGCAGATGTACCTCATGTATTAATAATACAAAAAATCGTTAAACATTTAACTAAAAGAGAAATGGGGAAGAGGAGGAGATGTTAGAAGAGCAGAAAAGAAGAGTGGGGGAGAGAGGGGATAAGAGAAGAGGAGAGGGATGATGTTGGAGAGGGGAGAAACGTGGATAGGGGAGATTGGAAGAGAGAATGAAGAGGAAGGGAGTGGGAAGGTGAAGGATATTGAGAAGAAAAGTGGAGAGGAGAAAGAGAGGAGAAGAGGGGGAATGGTGGAGAGAGACCAGGGGTGCAGCCAGATAACCCTTCTAATATCCATAAAAGAGAATGTAGATAAGACAAATGGGAATTATGAGAATGTCATAGGCCTGTCGGGGTTGACCCCAGTGCCACACTTTAAGAAATATAGATATCTATAGCCCTCCCCCCCCCCCCTCACCTTTCCTGAGATTTCCATGAAGTTAAAATTTGAAATAGAGGTTATGTCATCCCATAGTTATTTAGCAGTTTCAGTGCTTCAAAATTTTCTGAGAAAGAATGGGCGAAAGAGAAGGAGAAAGGGCATGTGAAAAAAGAACAAAGGAGAGAGGGGAGAAGGGGGAATAAAGTGGAAAGGGTGGGAGAGGAAGGGGGATGGGGAGCTATGACAGAAGAGGAAAAGAGAGAAGAGTGGGTGGTGAGGGGAAGGAAAAGAGGAAAAGGGTGAGGGAAGAGGGAAGAAGGTGGAGTGTGAGGATGATAGGGAGTGGGGGGGGAGGAAGCTGGAAGGAGGGTGAAAGGAAGAGGGGGGGGATGTTGGGGGAAGGAAGATGGAGATTTGGGAAAATGGGAATGAGGGTACAGAGGAAAGGAGAGGGGGGGGGGGGATAAGGGAGAAAATTGCGAGAAAGGGAGGAGAGGGGAGGAGAGAAAAAAGAGTAAAAGAGGGGTGAGGGGTGTCAGAAAATCCGACACCATTTACTAATATTAAATACAATACGCAGATAATATTGCTGCTGTTGTATACACAAATTAACCCATAGAAAATGTAGCCTGTAGTGGAATTTTCAATCAATAGAAAACGGGATATCATTGCCACAGAGCGTTATAAATTCACCAGCTATTCTGTTGGGAATTATTCTTAATACAACAGTCTTTGGACTTTTAACATCATAAAAGCATCGCATTTGAATTAACTTAATTATCGTACCAAAATAGGGTAAATGTGACCCTTCTACCACTTATTAACATCTGGACAAGGAGAGCCAAGGCGTCAGTGGGAGAGAGGTCAGCCATTGTTGTTAGACAACAGAGTCGCGGGAACGAGTTCAGCTCCTATAATTCTCCCTTGGACGAAGTATTATGGAGATCAAATTAGTGCTTCTTCCAACATCAACACACAGTCATCATCTAAACAAGGAAAGTGTCTTCCCAAAATCTTATCTAGTCATTCCCGGCCGGTAATGGCAGGTTAGATAGGATTAATTCCAGTTAGAACATGAGGCAGCGACTAAATTAAGGTAATTATTCATTGGTCCTTATCTTATATAATATACAAATGTTTCCTCTGATATAGCTGTCCTATATATATATATATATATATATATATATATATATATATATATATATATATATATATATATATATATATATATATATATATATATATATATATATAGGAATCCGGCTTTACAGCAAGTATCCTTTTAACAGGTGTAGAAGAGGAAGCAAGAATTAATCTTGGTGCATCAGTACATGGGTGGTGGATGCTAATCTCAACTGAGAATTATTTGGTGTCATCATCCTTGTTTATACCTGGTGGACTAAGCCTGCTGTACAATAAGATAAGACCTAAATTATTATTACTAATATATGTAGTTTATTACTGTAGTTTAATACTGTAGCTGCGTATATATAAATTTAATATAAACCCCCTTAATGTGCAAGGAGTCGATTTGTGAGAATATTGCAGAAATACAGTCTGCTAAACATCATACAAATTGCTATCGAAATATATAAATCAACGTAAATATAAACACTATATAAATTCATATAAACTAAATAAATATAAATCTCACGAGTCGGTTCCCCACAAAGGGATATTTGGGGAGAGGAGAGGAGAGGAGAGGAGAGGAGAGGAGAGGAGAGGAGAGGAGAGGAGAGGAGAGGAGAGAGAAAGGTGGAGATGAGAAAAGTTAGAGGGTTAGGGGGAAAAGATATGAGAGAAGGGGTAGAGGGTAGAGGGGAGAGTAGGAGAGAGTGTGGAGATGGGATGGGTAGAAGAGGGACAGAGACCCGGGCGCAGCAGGATACCCCATCTACTATGCAGCATATCCTCTTCTTCGAGGTCGAGGGTCCCTACAAACACAATCAGGGCTGGTACTCAGTGTATTCACTTAGTTGTACTCACCTAGTTGTGCTTGCGGGGGTTAAGCTCTTTGGTCCTGCCTCTCACCAGAGTGTGTGTGTGGTATAGCCTCGCTGGCACAACTAATCTATTTACCTTTAACGCCATAACAAAGTGTTATTCTATTTGTGGAGTCATGTAAACCTCTCCAAAGTACTCATGAATAAAACGGTTAAATCTTTCATGAAAAAATATATTTTATCCCGCCAACATCAAAACTAGAACAAATTGTAAGGCTTAGGATGTAAATATATCCTTCGTAACACAATATTTCATTGTGCCTATCTTTCTCAGTTTCCTATCTCCTTTTCATTGTTTCATTGTTATCTATGAGTCTGTCTACTTATTTCATTTTTATTGTTTTTTCTCTGTTATCTCCTTTACTTAGTGTTTGTAGTTTCAAATTATGTTTCTAAATTAATTAAGCCGTACTAATCAAATAAAAATGTTGCTTTATCTATGAAAAGAAACTTCGTCTTCATCTATAGTTGGTTGTATGTACACACCTCCAGTGATACACTATGAACTTTGACTACATTCAATGGCCAGAAATTAAGATTTTTTCCTCATTCGTGTATTGAAAGATTAATTAAGTTTCAGCCATTGCTATGAAGATCGATCACACGGCAACCGTGAAATATCGATCTTATACCATACAAGGCACACAGATCTATAGATTCCTATTCTTTGAAGAGATATATATAGAACAAAATGGAAGATAACCATAATAACTATAAAAAAGAGGCAAATAACAATGAAAGAATAAGAGAAGCAGTCAAGCAGTGAGAGAATGATATCCAAAGTAAAAGACCAAATAAAACTCCTACGTAGAATAAAATATAACCATCCGTGAATGAGTAGATAATCAGATCGAAAACGATAAAGTGTACAATGCGATAAATAAGAAATTCTGAGATGTAATTATACATAAAACAGACTTCACTGTGAACACAGAAGAGCAGCAGTGAATGAAAGAGTGATTGAAACTTAAGTGATAGAGGAAGGCAGTAGATAACTTGGTAAGACAAAGACTAAGGGACCAGAAGAGACCTCATCGTGAATACTGGATGAGTCAGCTTGTGTATTGAGCTGACTTATTCACTGGAAAAGAGAGAACTGCCAGAGGACTGGAAAATGGCTAATGTGATACATTATATATATATATATATATATATATATATATATATATATATATATATATATATATATATATATATATATATATATATATATATATATATATAAGCAATGGTGGAAAACATGAGCCATACAAGATTCCAGTGTCACTAAGAAACACTCACTGTAAAGTGCTTAATTAAGACATTATTAGGTAGAAGACTCATACAATATTTAAACAAACTTGTGATTTGTCTCTAAATATTAACATGGATTTAGACAAAGAAATCTAACATAACGAATGTATTATAATTCAATGACAAAATTACGAATATAGGAGAGAGAGAGAGAGAGAGAGAGAGAGAGAGAGAGAGAGAGAGAGAGAGAGAGAGAGAGAGAGAGAGAGAGAGAGAGAGAGAGGGGGAGAGAGAGAGAGAGAGAGAGAGAGAGAGAGAGAGAGAGAGAGAGAGAGAGAGAGAGAGAGAGAGAGAGAGAGAGAGAGAGAGAGAGAGAGAGAGAGAGAGAGAGGAGTGGACTGTGTTTCATGATTCCAGAAAATGTTTTGACATCGTCCAGCACAAGAAAGTCTTATACAAACTTTAAGAACAATACTGTTGTGCCTTAAAAGTGCTGAGATTTCTGACAGTGGGTACCTCTCGGGCAGGAAACAGAGAACAACGGAGAGACGAAATGCCATGATCGAGTTACAAGGGTCAGGAAGACAGTAACTCGGACATTATATTAGCACCATATGTTAACGACCTGCCGGAGGAGACAGCATCATTCATATCCTTCTTCGCAGATGAGGAAAAACTGATGAGAAGAAGTACAGCAAAAGGTGATTGAAGACATTTGCAGGGAAACTTAGACACGCTTCATAGATGGCTAGAAATATGGTTATCAGATTTAAACCCTGACAAATGCAAAGTAATGAGATATAATAAAAACAGGTGAAAGGAAACGCAAAGGACATTACTGAAATAATGGGAGGGGGGGGGGGAATGTGACCAGCCGCCGGCTTCATGTCTCCGTAGTGATGGTCGCTCTTAGGTAAATATGAGACAGCTGTCGGAAACAGAGGGGAATAAAAACATCTGGTAGTATATAAACAAATACTTGGCATCAGCACATCTAGTTCCTATTCACGAACTCGTCAGGAGCTTAAACAAACATCTTCAAAACACTGAACCTACATAAGACCGACCCCCGTGTATGCAGCTCCGACCTAGAATACATATCTTTAAGTAAAGATGTGAAAAATTATATAAATTAAAGGCTGGGAACATCAGTGAAATCAGTGAACATCATCAAATTAAATTATAAAATTAAAGTAGAACAATTCCAAAGATAAGTGAGAAGGCTGGTGCCGGAGCCGCGGGGACTCCACCAACAAAGCCAGCTGAGAGAACACGACCTCACCACGCTGGAGGAGCTCAAACTTGCACGCAATAGTCACAACTTACAAGATCTGCCTGAGAACTGAAAATGCCAAGGGGGAAATTGCCAGAGAAGAAAATGCCGTGTTCAAAATGAGGCACTATAAGATTAGAGACTAAGGGAGGAAACTTTGGCATAAGAGTTTCAATTATATGGAATAATTTACGAGAAAAGAGAGTAGAGACTAATTCAATAAGCAATTTCCCACGAGAATATAAAGGATAAAAGAGCGTCATTATATGGCTTTAAATTTACCAGTAGCCTGAAAAGTGGAGCTTGACAATTAATGCTCAACTTTGGAGCCACATTTAGGTGAGTACATCTGGATGATTACATACATCTACGAACGCACATGAATTTCTATTCCAATGACCAGCAAACAACCCGCACCATCGGCCAAACTGCCGTGAACTAATTTATGACCACAATGTGACGGTAGTTGCAATAATGGACGGGCTGCCACCACAAAACAATGACGCCACAGAGAGCGAAACAACATGTGTCTAGTTATAGCTCACTCCCGGGCGTTTGTTAGGGGGTCATAGCTCACTCGGGGCAGATATGGTGGCAGGCGAGCATTGTTGATCACAACCCATAGACCACAACTGTTGCACTCTCACTCCGGTTATATTGCCACACTTTTTTCGTTTTGTATCTGTTTAACTATCAGTCTAAAAACGTATCTTGCTCCCCCCCCTCTTCTTCACCCCCCCTCCTTCTCTTCCCCTCTCCTATTACCCCTCCATCCCCCCCCCCTTACCCCTCTCCACCGCAGTTAGCGAAGAGACATTATATAAATCAGCCAAAATTATCCTTAGCTTTAAATCTTGCCTGGAAGAGGGCGTAGAGTTCCTGAAATATGCGGCATAGTTCACGACCTCGGGCCAACACAGGGCTATCCCTTCCCTGCCCTTAAATCCCATTTCAGCGCACGGAAAGGCCGGATGAGCAGGCCTTACGGTTGACGGGGCGAGCAGGTCTCGCTTATTGCTGGGATTATAACGATCAGGAAAGAGACTACAGAGAGGGGGGGGGGAGAGGCGGGGGGGGAGGGGAGGGGGAGAGGCGGTGAAAAACAGTGCTATCTCGCCCGTTGTCTCCGGGTCCGGTTATAATTGGAATTTTGGGGCGGCAACTGGACTGTTATCGGAATTTGACCTTTGATCAAGCAAATAGCTGGAATTGCTGCCATCCTCCTAAAATCTGGGTAAGATGGTTTTGGACTGGAACATAAGACTAAAGGAAAATTGCAAAAGGTCTATATTGGTCTATGTGGTCCTACTGGAGTGTTCTCGCAGCGACGAGTCCGCTATGTATACTAAACTCTCAAACATGTCAGGCTTTGCAACAATTATTTACAGTATACAAAGAGAGTTTCGAATAAGTGAGAGTCTATTTGGCATCGAGAAATCATCGTTGCAAAGAGAAACGCCATAATACAATAGAATAATACTTTGAAATTGGTCTCTACGTTAATTGACTCGCACCAGCAAAGTTGTTTTCCTAACAGACTCGCACCAGCAAAGTTGTTTTCCTAACAGACTCGCACCAGCAAAGTTGTTTTCCTAACAGACTCGCACCAGCAAAGTTGTTTTCCTAACAGACTCGCACCAGCAAAGTTGTTTTCCTAACAGACTCGCACCAGCAAAGTTGTTTTCCTAACAGACTCGCACCAGCATAGTTGTTTTCCTAACAGACTCGCACCAGCAAAGTTGTTTTCCTAACAGACTCGCACCAGCATAGTTGTTTTCCTAACAGACTCGCACCAGCAAAGTTGTTTTCCTAACAGACTCGCACCAGCATAGTTGTTTTCCTAACAGACTCGCACCAGCAAAGTTGTTTTCCTAACAGACTCGCACCAGCAAAGTTGTTTTCCTAACAGACTCGCACGAGCAAAGTTGTTTTCCTAACAGACTCGCACCAGCAAAGTTGTTTTCATAACAGACTCGCACCAGCAAAGTTGTTTTCATAACAGACTCGCACGAGCAAAGTTGTTTTCCTAACAGACTCGCACCAGCAAAGTTGTTTTCATAACAGACTCGCACCAGCAAAGTTGTTTTCCTAACAGACTCGCACCAGCAAAGTTGTTTTCCTAACAGACTCGCACCAGCAAAGTTGTTTTCATAACAGACTCGCACCAGCAAAGTTGTTTTCATAACAGACTCGCACCAGCAAAGTTGTTTTCCTAACAGACTCGCACCAGCAAAGTTGTTTTCCTAACAGACTCGCACCAGCAAAGTTGTTTTCCTAACAGACTCGCACCAGCAAAGTTGTTTTCCTAACAGACTCGCACCAGCAAAGTTGTTTTCCTAACAGACTCGCACCAGCAAAGTTGTTTTCCTAACAGACTCGCACCAGCAAAGTTGTTTTCCTAACAGACTCGCACCAACAAAGTTGTTTTCCTAACAGACTCGCACCAGCAAAGTTGTTTTCCTAACAGACTCGCACCAGCAAAGTTGTTTTCCTAACAGACTCGCACCAGCAAAGTTGTTTTCCTAACAGACTCGCACCAGCAAAGTTGTTTTCCTAACAGACTCGCACCAGCAAAGTTGTTTTCCTAACAGACTTGCACCAGCAAAGTATTCTCTTCAAAAAATAACACTATGAAAGTATTATCTTCATAATAGACTGATAATAGTGAGGTATTATCCTCATACTCATGCCCATAACCTGCCGGTGCTAGGAGAGTATTACCCCCCATGGTCATCACCCATGGTCATCACCCATGGTCATCACCCCATGGTCATCACCCCATGGTCATCACCCACGGTCATCACCCATGGTCATCACCCCATGGTCATCACCCCATGGTCATCACCCATGGTCATCACCCATGGTCATCACCCACGGTCATCACCTATGGTCGTCACCCATGGTCATCACCCACGGTCATCACCTATGGTCATCACCCATGGTCATCACCCATGGTCATCACCCCATGGTCATCACCCCATGGTCATCACCCACGGTCATCACCCATGGTCATCACCCCATGGTCATCACCCCATGGTCATCACCCATGGTCATCACCCATGGTCATCACCCACGGTCATCACCTATGGTCGTCACCCATGGTCATCACCCCCGGTCATCACCCACGTTCATCACCCATGGTCATCACCCATGATCATCACCCACGATCATCACCCATGGTCATCACCCACGATCATCACCCATGGTCATCACCCATGATCATCACCCATGGTCATCACCCACGGTCATCACCCACGATCATCACCCATGGTCATCACCCACGATCATCACCCACGGTCATCACCCACGATCATCACCCATGGTCATCACCCACGGTCATCACCCTCGGTCATCACCCATGGTCATCACCCACGGTCATCACCCATGGTCATCACCCATGGTCATCACCCATGGTCATCACCCACGGTCATCACCCACGGTCATCACCCATGGTCATCACCCATGGTCATCACAAAGGCATACTATACACAGTCGTTAACCAGAAATATTTACTTGCTGTTTTTCACAATGAATCTGTATTTTCACAGTGAATATTCAATTTTAATTAAAATACTTAAATCACTAGTATAAGCTACGAAAAATACACAAATATTTTTTCCCCTCATAAAACTATTCAAATCCACGATATGGATTCGAATCCCACTAACTCCAGCATGTAAGCTGAGGATCAGATCCCACTTTACGCCACACCAAACGTTTACAAAAGTCACACATGCTGCAAGACCAAACGTTTGGATAAAGCTACAAATCACGTAAAAAATCGAACGATAACAACGAGGAATTTAGGAAAATTTTAACATTTTATTAATGGATGATTCAAACTCGAACTTTTTGACAATTGATCGCGCAAAGCTGTTCATTTAGAATAGTAACGTTTTGGTACTAAATTCAACCCGTCCCTCAGACTATGCTGGTCCAAGCGGCGGACGACCCCCCTAACCTGTCACTCAGGCTATGCTGGTCCAAGCGGCGGACGACCCCCCTAACCTGTCACTCAGGCTATGCTGGTCCAAGCGGCGGACGACCCCCTAACCTGTCACTCAGGCTATGCTGGTCCAAGCGGCGGACGAACCCCCTAACCTGTCACTCAGGCTATGCTGGTCCAAGCGGCGGACGACCCCCCTAACCTGTCACTCAGGCTAGGCTGGTCCAAGCGGCGGACGACCCCCTAACCTGTCACTCAGGCTATGCTGGTCCAAGCGGGGGCCGACTTCTTCGCCCACGTTTATACGAATAAATCTGTGTTGTTTATTGTTTTTCGAAGCGTTCGATATTCTATGATTCTTATTGAATTGTTTAGTTTTTTATAAATTTCCGAATAAGCGAGTCTGATATTGTGTAATTTGGCAGCCTGGCCTCGTCAACAATGCCCAAATGATTAATCCAGCCACCAAACCCTTGTTTATGTAACCTGTCCTCAGGCCAGGCTTGTTAAAGCCGCGGCCATGCCCAGAACGCACTAATCACTGTATTAAAAATTGGTTTCTTCTCATATATTCGTTAATATTATTATATATTTAAGTTCTATGTAGAGGTACGCGTAGGTTAAGTTAGTGTTCAGGTTCTGTTGGGAACTATTTGTATTCAAGCCGTCCTCATAAAGATCCACCTGTTTATGAATATAACACCACACACGGCGTACAACTGATCACCTACGAACTTGTCTCCAACTATCTCTCGGTCTTGGTCTATCTATATACAAAACTATTATGCACATTAATATTCATATATATCCGAGAAAATATAGTTTTGATTACACAGTGACAATGTGCGTATGGGGTCGGCCGCAGCTTGGGGAAGCACAGTCTGAGGGCCGCTTGGGGAAGCACAGTCTGAGGGCCGCTTGGGGAAGCACAGTCTGAGGGCCGCTTGGGGAAGCACAGTGTGAGGGCAGCTTGGGGAAGCACAGTGTGAGGGCCGCTTGGGGAAGCACAGTCTGAGGGCAGCTTGGGGAAGCACAGTCTGAGGGCCGCTTGGGGAAGCACAGTCTGAGGGCCGCTTGGGGAAGCACAGTCTGAGGGCCGCTTGGGGAAGCACAGTGTGAGGGCCGCTTGGGGAAGCACAGTCTGAGGGCAGCTTGGGGAAGCACAGTCTGAGGGCAGCTTGGGGAAGCACAGTCTGAGGGCCGCTTGGGGAAGCACAGTCTGAGGGCAGCTTGGGGAAGCACAGTCTGAGGGCCGCTTGGGGAAGCACAGTCTGAGGGCAGCTTGGGGAAGCACAGTCTGAGGGCCGCTTGGGGAAGCACAGTCTGAGGGCCGCTTGGGGAAGCACAGTCTGAGGGCAGCTTGGGGAAGCACAGTCTGAGGGCAGCTTGGGGAAGCACAGTCTGAGGGCCGCTTGGGGAAGCACAGTCTGAGGGCCGCTTGGGGAAGCACAGTCTGAGGGCAGCTTGGGGAAGCACAGTCTGAGGGCAGCTTGGGGAAGCACAGTCTGAGGGCCGCTTGGGGAAGCACAGTCTGAGGGCCGGTTGGGGAAGCACAGTCTGAGGGCAGCTTGGGGAAGCACAGTCTGAGGGACGCTTGGGGAAGCACAGTCTGAGGGCCGCGTGGGGAAGCACAGTCTGAGGGCCGCTTGGGGAAGCACAGTCTGAGGGCCGCGTGGGGAAGGTGTAAGGGCGGATGCACCCCCAGGCAGCCCTCCCCAAGCCGTGGCCAACGCCCAAGACACACGTCAGTTGTACTGCATTATGGCATCAAAAACGGTATTTTATAGAAAATAAATTACTATTAATACATATATTATAATTTTGTGTAGTTAGGCCTAGGTTAGGTTAGGTGTTTCGGTTCTATTGGTAATAATTTGTATTTACAGTACGAGGATGAAGCGTTTAGAGGGATGCGTGTACGTCTCTCTTTTTTATTTGTGTGTGTGTGTGTGTGTGTGTGTGTGTGTGTGTGTGTGTGTGTGTGTGTGTGTGTGTGTGTGTGTGTGTGTGTGTGTGTGTGTGTGTGTGTGCGTGCGTGCGTGCGTGCGTACGTGCGTGCCTGTGTTTGTGTGTGTGTGTACTCACCTAATTGTGCTTGCGGGGGCTGAGCATTGTCTCTTTGGTCCCGCCTCTCAACTGTCAATCAACTGGTGTACAGATTCCTAAGCCTACTGGGCTCTATCATATCTACATTTGAAACTGTGTATGGAGTCAGCCTCCACCACATCACTTCCTAGTGCATTCCATTTATTAACTACTCTGACACTAAAAAAATTCTTTCTAACGTCTCTGTGGCTCATCTGGGTACTAAGTTTCCACCTGTGTCCCCTTGTTCGTGTCCCACCCGTGCTGAAGATTTTGTCTTTGTCCACCCTGTCAATTCCCCTGAGAATTTTGTAGGTGGTTATCATGTCTCCCCCTTACTCTTTTGTTTTCCAGGGATGTGAGGTTCAGCGCCTTCAGCCTTTCCTCGTAGCTCATTCCTCTCAGTTCCGGGACAAGCCTGGTGGCATACCGCTGAATCTTCTCTAACTTTGTCTTGTGTTTAACTAGGTATGGACTCCAGGCTGGAGCTGCATACTCCAGGATTGGTCTTACATAAGTGGTATACAGGGTCCTGAATGATTCCTTAGAAAAGTTTCTAAAGGCAGTTCTTATGTTAGCCAGTCTAGTATATGCCGCTGATGATATTCTTTTGATGTGGACCTCTGGGGACAGGTTCGGTGTGATATCAACCCCCAGATCTTTCTCTCTATTTGACTCTTGCAGGATTTCACCTCCCAGATGATATTTTGTGTTCAGCCTCCTGCTCCCTTCGCCTAATTTTATTACCTTACACTTTCCTGAGTTGAACTTTAGCAGCCATTTTCTAGACCATTCCTCCAGTTTGTCCAGGTCATCCTGTAGTCTCTGTCAATCTTCATCCGTCTTGATTCTTCTCATAATTTTTGCATCATCAGCAAACATTGAGAGGAACGAGTCTATACCCTCCGGAAGATCGTTTACATATATTAGAAACAGGATGGGTCCAAGTACTGAACCCTGTGGGACTCCGCTGGTGACATCTCGCCACTCTGATGTCTTCCCCCTCACCGTTACTCGCTGTTTCCTGTTGCTTAAGTACTCCCTTATCCACTGGAGCACCTTCCCTTTTACTCCTGACTGTTGCTCAACTTTTTTAACAGCCTTTTGTGTGTTTGTGTGTGTGTGTGTGTGTGTGTGTGTGTGTGTGTGTGTGTGTGTGTGTGTGTGTGTGTGTGTGTGTGTGTGTGTGTGTGTGTGTGTGTGTGTGTAATTACCTAACTGTAGCTACAGGATGAGAGCTACAACCGAGGTGTCCGTCCTCCCGGTACTCTAAGTCTTATAACCCTTTGAAGTTCCTGACGGTTTTGGCCTCCACCACCTTCTTACTTAACCTGTACCAAACAGGAAGCATATTATGTACTGAGCGCGTGCAGGTATGTATGGCATGTTGTAGATCACTAATGAATTAATCAACCTATTCTTCAAAACAAAAACTCTCCCAAAATATTACCAAAGTGAAAGCTAATGGTATATTATTCTCCCAGAACACAGTGAAGGTCAGCTTTAAACAGTCAGGTCAGGTAGAGATGCCGGAGATGACCTGAGTAATGCTAATGGCCTGACAATGGTGATTAGCCTTGTGGTTGGTAACGAGACGAGTTCATTACGATAATTAATCAGTCGGGTTATGATCACCTCTCGTTTGGTGAGGCCTGGAGGGGAGGGAGGGGGGGAGGGGGGGAGGGAGGGGGGGGAAGGTTAATGAGGTGGAGCTGTGGGGAGGATAGTGTTTCTCTCTCTCTCTCTCCCTCTCTCTCTCTCTCTCTCTCTCTCTCTCTCTCTCTCTCTCTCTCTCTCTCTCTCTCTCTCTCTCTCTCTCTCTCTCTCTCTCTCTCTCTCTCTCTCTCCCTCTCTCTCTCTCTCACTCTTTCTCTCTCTCTTTTGGGGCTATATGTTTTCCTGTCTTGGAGCACATTGTCTCATCTTAGAGCACCACATTCGCTCATCTTAGAGCACCATTTTCAGGCATTTTAAAGGATTGTATTCAATAGTTATCCCCCCGCTGGGCGGCATCAAACACCACCACGTACAGATAAAGTGAGACGCGAGGGATAACGGGGCTCGTGCAGCCTCCCTGGTAACTCTTGGTGTCTCTCACACACCACTGCTTAATAATAGCACTTAATTTATGTCACTTGCGGTCGGTAGCAGCCTAGGTAGATAAATTTGCAGTGAGTTAACGACAACCTCCCAAAACACCACCCATCACCTACCCTTTATCTCTCTCTCTCTCTCTCTCTCTCTCTCTCTCTCTCTCTCTCTCTCTCTCTCTCTCTCTCTCTCTCTCTCTCTCTCTCTCTCTCTCTCTCTCTCTCTCTCTAGAGAAATGGAAAAGGTAGTTGACAAAGTTAGAAGAGAGAACAAAGGATGGAAGGTAAAGAAGGTGGGAAAGAAACAACATATGGAAGAGAAGATGGGTAAGAAACAGAAGCTGAGGGGAGAGGGGGAGGAGAAAAACCAATCGACAGGAAGGGGAAGATAGGGTGCGGGAGAGGAGAGAGATAGTGGGTGTAGGTGGGGAGAGGGAGTGGGAGGGAGAGAAACGGATTACGAGAGGGGAAATACTGACAGTCGTGATGAAGCAGGTAGGCGCGACACTGAAGGGGAAATGAAATTATGGAAGAATTGATTAGTCTTGCGGAAGGACCGAGGAAAAGGATGGGATGGTGGAAAGTAAGAGTAACGATGGGAAGGAGAGTAAGAGTAAGGATGGGAAAGAGAGTAAGAGTAAGGATGGAACGGTGGAATGTAAGAGTAACGATGGAAGATTAACGATGATATGGAAGGGGGAAAGGCAGAGAAACAACGGAACAGAGAGGAAAGGTGTGGTGCCTGGAAACAAAAACAATTATATGCTATAGTGTCGAGGATTTTTGTGTTTCGTTTCGCTGTGTTTGTGGGTTTTGTAGGTTGTTCCGGAAGCTTTTTTTGGTCTATTTTGTATGGCTCTTTCATAAAATTCCGATGTGACTTTTTTACACAAATACTTCACGGTCTTGTCAATCAAGATTTATATGTTGGTTTATTGCACTCAGCACGATGTTGTCTTTGCACTCAACATGGCCTAAACGTAGCACTCAACATTGCACTCAAACATAGGACTTAACCTTGCACTCAAACATAGCACCTCAACACGGTCACACGATCTCCTCCTTCGTCTATGGTACCCCGGAGACCACACCACCACCATCGCTCAGTCACCCCTTCCAGGCGTCAGGAGAAAGTACCAAGAAAAATCTCTTCACTAGACGTATCAAATAGACAGTACTCAAAGTATGGTACCGAGGTTCTCAGGGATCAAGGTCTTGTACTCATGTACTCAGTGTCTTGTACTCTAGCACTCAGGAATTAGAGCCTTGTACTCGACTGAGTCACATCTGAAGTGTCAAAACAGCTCACTTCAGAGTCAGAACGTTTATCATTATCTATATTAAGGATGAAAAAATATGTTGTGGAAATGTTGCGGCTGGAAATGTTGTGGCTGGAAATGTTGCCTCTGGAAATGTTGCGGCTGGAAATGTTGCAGCTGGAAATGTTGTGGCTGGAAATGTTGTGGCTGGAAATGTTGTGGCTGGAAATGTTGTGGCTGGAAATGTTGTGGCTGGAAATGTTGCGGCTGGAAATGTTGTGGCTGGAAATGTTGCGGCTGGAAATGTTGCGGCTGGAAATGTTGTGGCTGGAAATGTTGCGGCTGGAAATGTTGCGGCTGGAAATGTTGCGGCTGGAAATGTTGCGGCTGGAAATGTTGCGGCTGGAAATGTTGTGGCTGGAAATGTTGCGGCTGGAAATGTTGCGGCTGGAAATGTTACGGCTGGAAATGTTGCGGCTGGAAATGTTGTGGCTGGAAATGTTGCGGCTGGAAATGTTGCGGCTGGAAATGTTGCGGCTGGAAATGTTGCGGCTGGAAATGTTGCGGCTGGAAATGTTGCAGCTGGAAATGTTGCGGCTGGAAATGTTGCGGCTGGAAATGTTGTGGCTGGAAATGTTGCAGCTGGAAATGTTGCGGCTGGAAATGTTGTGGCTGGAAATGTTGCGGCTGGAAATGTTGCGGCTGGAAATGTTGCGGCTGGAAATGT
>NC_091212.1:24315938-24320938 GCF_040958095.1 Procambarus clarkii
GATGGGGTATGAAGAGCGCCTGAGGGAACTGTGCCTTACGACACTAGAAAGAAGAAGGGAGAGGGGGGACATGATAGGAACGTATAAGATACTCAGAGGAATTGACAGAGTGGACATAGACGAAATGTTCACACGGAATAGTAACAGAACGAGAGGACATGGATGGAAGCTTGAAACTCAGATGAGTCACAGAGATGTTAGGAAGTTTTCTTTTAGCGTGAGAGTAGTGGGGAAATGGAATGCACTTCAGGAACAGGTTGTGGAAGCAAATACTATTCATAATTTTAAAACCAGGTATGATAGGGAAATAGGACAGGAGTCATTGCTGTAAACAACCGATGCTCGAAAGGCGGAATCCAAGAGTCAATGCTCGATCCTGCAGACACAACTAGGTGAGTACAACTAGGTGAGTACACACACACACACACACACACACACACACACACACACACACACACACACACACACACACACACACACGCACACGAACACGCGCACACACACACACACGCATACACACGTCCAGTTGATTGACAGTTGACAGGCGGGCCCAAAGAGCCAAAGCTCAACCCTCGCAAGCACAATTAGGTGAGTACAATTAGGTGAGTACATACACACACAAGATCGCGAGGAAAAGGCTCGTAGAGCACCTGGAGGGAAATAAATTTGTAACACCACCAGCATGGGTTCAGGGAAGGTAAATCGTGCCTCACAGGTTTAATAGAATTCTATGACCAAGCAACAAAAATTAGGCAAGAAATAGAAGTGTGAGGCAGACTGCATTTTTTTGGACTGTCAGAAAGCCTATGACACAGTACCCCATAAAAGGCTGTTACAAAAGTTAAAACAACAGGCAGGAGGAAAAGTTAAGGTGCTCCAGTGGATAAGGGAGTATCTAAGCATCAGGAAACAGCGAGTAACTGTGAGGGGAGACATCAAAGTGACGAGATGTCACCAGCGGAGTCCCACAGGGCTCTGTACTTGGAAACATCCTGATTCTAATATATGTAAACGATCTTCCAGAGGTTCATTCTTCATTCTTCTCAATGTTTGTTGTTGATGCAAAAATTATGAGAAGAATCAAGACAGATGAAGATAGACAGAGACTACAGGACAAACTGGAGGAATGGTCTAGAAAATGGCTACTAAAGTTCAACTCAGGAAAGTGTAAAGTAATGAAATTAAGCGAAGGGAGCAGAAGGCTGAACACAAGTGTGTGTGTGTGTGTGTTAATAATCTTGGGCATATTTCATCAAATCACGTGGCCCTAATAAAATAAAGTGATTTGATGAAATAGCTATGCCCAAGATTGCCATCACAGTGCCGCCGGGATACAAGATACAAGATATTCTTGACATACCAGAAAATATTCTGAGGAAACTACTCCAAGCTTGTACTAAAGAGGCACCCTTCTTGAGCCCGGATGGGCACATGTATAAGCAAGTAGATGGGGTCGCCATGGGTTCTCCCCTAGGTGTCCTGTTTGCAAACTTCTACATGGGTACCATCGAGCAAAAAGTCTTAGTCGACATGAACTTGAAACCGGCCATATACTGCAGGTATGTTGACGACATTTTTACACAGGTACCTGATGTCAGACATCTGCAGGAGCTGAAGGAGGCATTTGAGCAGAGTTCCGTGCTGCGTTTCACTTACGAGATGGAAAAGGATGGGAAGCTGCCCTTTCTAGATGTAACAGTCATGGAAAAGAGCGGAGGTTTCCACACTGCAGTCTACACTAAGGAAACGAACATAAGAATGTGCCTAAATGCCAACAGCGACTGCCCAGACAGGTACAAGAGGAGTGTTGTTAATGCATATGTCGACCGTGCTCTCAGCCACAGCTCAGAATGGAAGCAAGTCGACGAAGAACTCTGTAGGGTAAGGCAGGTCCTAGTCAACAACGGCTTCTCCAATGGTTTCGTCGAAGACATCATAAGAAGGAAAGTGAAACGCCATGCAACCTCTGAAGAGACAACTAACACAACACCTATACCCCCTATTAGACTATTTTACAGGAACTTCGTTTCCACAGCTCATAAAACGGAGGAAAGGGTCCTGAAAGATATTGTTAATAGAAACGTTATCCCTACAGACAAAAATCAGAGGATACAACTGACGATTTACTATAAAACCAGAAAAGCGGCCAGCCTACTCATGAGAAACTCTCCAGACACAAAACAGAACCCTTTAAAAGAGACCAACGTCGTATATGCCTTCAAATGCCCACTTGGGGACTGTAAGCTCCAAAAAACCCAGTATATAGGCAAGACAACAACATCTCTTTCTAGGCGTTTAACGATGCATAAGCAACAGGGCTCCATTAAGGAACATATAATCTCTTCCCACAACCAAACCATCGCCAGAGAAATCCTAGTAAACAACACAGAAATCATCGATAGATACAGCGATAGCAGACGGCTTGACGTTTGCGAGGCACTACACATTAAGAAGTCAACACCAGCAATCAACAGCCAATTAATGCACAACTATATTCTACCCACCTCAAGACTCCGCTCCAATATAGAAGCATCAAGAAATATGGACCAATAGGCTTTCTACAATCACTTCCATTTCAATACCCATTGTTTCGTGTTCTGTCTTGTGTTGATAAAATTAATACCCTATTAAATACCACCTCACCCCATCCACCTCACTCAAATGTAGATATAAACCAATCGGAGATATGTAAGTTCTATTCAGTTGTGTATGTGTAAAGTCTTTGAAAATGTAATAAGTTTTACGAAACGCGCTCAAGTGTCGCGTCAGACTAGAAACAAAAATGAATTTTGGAGAATTGATTTTTGAATTACCTCCAACAGTGAAAAGAAATGTACGAAAGATTGAGAAAATTCGTGTTAGAATTATTAATCTTACTTTTTCGGTCATATTTAATAATATATATATATATATATATATATATATATATATATATATATATATATATATATATATATATATATATAAATATATATATATATATATATATATATATATATATATATATATATATATATATATATATATATATATATATATATATATATATATATATATTTTATAGTGCGTGTGTGATCATAAAAATAGCAACAAAAGGTGGTTGAACTCAGCAACAAAAACAAGCAAATGCCATTTTTTTCGCTGTCATTCAATTTGGTCTGTGACATACGCTGAATTTGTAATGATTTTTATTATTATTATTATTTTATTATTATTATTTTATTACTATTAGTATTATTTTAATATTATAATTATAGTTGTTACTTTATTTGTTATTTATGTTACTTCGACTGAAATACCAATGTCTTTATTGCCGATGTGTGATATTGTTGCTGGTATTGTAATGTTATCAAGCTGTGTGTGTTGGAAGTATTAATACCAGTGTGACGAGGCTGACGTTACAGGCGGGTAACCTGCCTTACGTCACCTGGGAGAAGGAACTTGCGGTGGGATGTGTCTACCAGGGGTAAATAGGTTCCAGTGGAAAGTGATTACCGGAGGAGGTAACAACCAGTTTAAACTACCTTAGACAGTATTTACCAATGGAAAGTAACAATGGAACAGGTAGGAATCGGTGGAATGGATGCCACCTCCCTGACGTACCACTAACACCTCCACACTCACTCTCAGCACCCACTCCTCCACACCCACCCTCAACACCCACTCCTCCACACCACCCACAGCACCCACTCCTCCACACCTACCCACCTACCACTCTCAACACACACCCACCTCCCACCCACAACACCCACACCCACCCACAACACCCACACCCACCCACAACACCCACACCCACCCACCTCCCACCCACAACACCCACACCCACCCACTCCTCCACACCTACCCACCACCCACCCACAACACCCACTCCTCCACACCTACCCACCACCCACCCACAACACCTACTCCTCCACACCTACCCACCACCCACCCACAACACCCACTCCTCCACACCTACCCACCACCCACCCACAACACCCACTCCTCCACCTCCCACCCACAACACACACGTAATCAAAGCCCGGCCTGCTGCTCCTCTCACGCTGTGTGTACTCTGGGAGGCGCCACCGCTCTCACCCCGCCAGAAACATAACGAAAAATACTTTTCATGTGGACACCAAAACGAAGCGAGACACGATAGACAATTTTTTTTCGAGTGTCGACTTACCTGAAAGTGCTTATCTAATAGTGGTTAAGGAGGGGAGGAATAGCTCTTAAGCCCCGCCTTTCACGATCGAGTATTTACAGCAATTCTACTCGTAATTGATATGATTTTATCTTATCATATCTTGAAGTTACGAATTTTATTTTTCTCCACCACGTCTTCGTCCAGGTCATCCCAAGTCATCTAACTTTATCTACTTTTTCTATTCTTCTCTGTATTTAGTATGACGTAATCATATCTCCTATCTCCTTCAGTGGTTTTAACTCAAGTTTTAACTCTATATATTCCGCTCTCATGAATCAAATGTCGATTTTCTGATAAAAGCCGCACTGTAATCACTGACTGCAATTATTACAATGAAACTGATTACAATGTAATCAATGACACTAATCACTGACAATATAATCAATGACATTGTAATCAATAACATTGTAATCAATGACATTTTAATCAATGCAATGTAATCATTAACATTGGATTCAATGGCATTATAATCAATTACACTGTAATCAATGGCATTGTAATCCATTACAATGTGATCAATGACATTGTAACCCATTACAATGTGATTGTTATGACCACACATACACCAGGGTGATTATATTGTATATGTGTATGATGCGGTCAAAGTGTATAGTAAAATATTAGTGGGTTAGCCTAATATTACCATTACTCTTGTATCTGTAATCTCTTTTCTGGAAATACGCTGGTTTAAAGCAGAAGCTTAAGGTCGAGGTCCATACATCTACCATTACATGTCTAAGTACTGGAATGTTATTTAGGACATGCTAGAGGTATGATATAGTGTATATATATATTATTATGAAGGTATATG
>NC_091212.1:24325938-24358438 GCF_040958095.1 Procambarus clarkii
CGACAGGAAAGCGGCAGTTTTTCGTGTGTGCGTGTGTGTGTGTACCCACCTACTTCTACTGACCTAGTTGTGCTTGCGGGGGTTGAGTTCTGGCTTTTTGGTCCCGCTTTCAACTGTCAATCAACTAGTGTACAGAGATACTGAGCCTACTTGGCTCTGTCATATCGACATTTGAAACTGTGTATGGAGTCAGCTTCCACCACTTCACTGCCTAATGCATTCCATCTATTAACTACTCTGAGACTAAAAAAGTTCTGTCTAACGTCGCTGTGGCTCATTTGGTGACTCAGTTTCCATCTGTGTCCCCTTGTGCGTGTACCAACGATGTTAAACAGTTTATATTTATCTACCCTGTCAATTCTGATAGTTTTCTAGGTAGTGATCATGTCTCCCGGATCTTTCCTGTCTACCAGCGACGTGAGGTGCATTGTGTGTATTTTACCTCAATAAACTTATTTCATTTTCAATTTCAATTTCACGCTGCCTTTCCTCGTAACTCATGCCTCTTAGTTCTGGGACTGGCCTAGTGGCATACCTCTGAACTTTTTCCAGGTTCGTCTTGTGCTTGACAAGGTACGGGCTCCATGCTGGGGCCGCATACTCCAGGATTGGTCTTACATATGTGGTATACAAGATTCAGAATGATTCCTTACACAGGTTCCTGAAGGCTGTTCTGAAGTTAGCCAGCGTCGCATATGCCGCAGACGTTATTCTCTTTATGTGGGCTTCAGCAGACAGGTTTGGTGTGATATCAACTCCTAGATTTTTCTCTCTGTCCGTTTCATTAAGTACTTCATCTCCTATTCTGTATCCTGTGGCTGGCCCCCTGTTTCCACTGCCTAGTTTCATTACCTTACATTTATTTGGGTCGAACGTTAGTAGCCATTTGTTGGACCATTCATTCAGTTTGTCTAGGTCATCTTGTAGTCTAATACTATCTTCCTCTGTCTTAATCCTCCTTATAATTTTTGCATCATCAGCAAACAATGAGAGGAACGATTCTATACCCTCTGGGAGATCATTTATATATATCAGAAACAGTATAGGCCCAAGGACTGATCCGTGTGGGACTCCACTGTACTCACCTAATTGTGCTTGCGGGGGTTGAGCTCTGACTCTTTCGGCCCGCCTTTCAACTGTCAATCATCTGTTACTAACTACTTTTTTTCCACACACACACACACACACACTCACATCAAAGAAGCAGCCCGTGACAGCTGACTAACTCGCAGGTACCTATTTACTGCTAGATAACAGAGGCATCAGGGTGAAAGAAACTCTGCCCATCACTTCTCGTCGGCGCCGGGAATCGAACCCGGGCCACAGGATCCCATGACCAGCGTGCTATCCACACAGCCACCGGCGCCTGTGTACTCACCTAGTTGTGCTTGCGGGGGTTGAGCTCTGGCTCTTTGGTCCCGCCTCTCAACCGTCAATCAACAGGTGTACAGATTCCTGAGCCTATTGGGCTCTATCATATCTACACTTGAAACTGTGTTTGGAGTCAGCCTCCACTACATCACTTCCTAATGCATTCCATTTGTCAACCACTCTGACACTAAAAAAGTTATTTCTAATATCTCTGTGGCTCATTTGGGCGCTCAGTTTCTACCTGTGTCCCCTAGTGCGTGTGCCCCTTGTGTTAAATAGCCTGTCTTTATCTACCCTATCAATTCCCTTGAGAATCTTGAATGTGGTGATCATGTCCCCCCTAACTCTTCTGTCTTCCAGCGAAGTGAGGTTTAATTCCCGTAGTCTCTCCTCGTAGCTCATACCTCTCAGCTCGGGTACTAGTCTGGTGGCAAATCTTTGAACCTTTTCCAGTTTAGTCTTATCCTTGACTAGATATGGACTCCATGGTGGGGCTGCATACTCCAGGATTGGCCTGACATATGTGGTATTCAAAGTTCTGAATGATTCTTTACACAAATTTCTGAATGCCGTTCGTATGTTGGCCAGCCTGGCATATGCCGCTGATGTTATCCTTTTGATATGTGCTGCAGGAGACAGGTCTGGCGTGATATCAACTCCCAAGTCTTTTTCTTTCTCTGACTCCAGAAGAATTTCCTCTCCCAGATGATACCTTGTATTTGGCCTCCTGCTCCCTACACCTACCTTTATTATATTACATTTGGTTGGGTTAAACTCTAACAACCACTTGTTCGACCATTCCTCCAGTTTGTCTAGGTCGGTCGGCCGAGCGGACAGCACGCTGGACTTGTGATCCTGTGGTCCGGGGTTCGATCCCAGGCGCCGGCGAGAAACAATGGGCAGAGTTTCTTTCACCCTATGCCCCTGTTACCTAGCAGTAAATTAGGTACCTGGGTGTTAGTCAGCTGTCACGGGCTGCTTCCTGGGGGTGGAGGCCTGGTCAAGGACCGGGCCGCGGGGACACTAAAGCCCCGAAATCAGCTCAAGATAACCTCAAGAAGGTCTTCTTGAAGCCTCAAACAGTCCTCTTCTGTCTTAATCCTTCTCATAATTTTGGCATCGTCTGCAAACATTGAGAGAAATGAATCTATACCCTCCGGGAGATCATTTACATATATCAGAAACAAGATAGGACCGAGTACAGAGCCCTATGGGACTCCACTGGTGACTTCACACCAATCGGAGGTCTCACCCCTCACCGTAACTCTCTGCTTCTTATTGCTTAGGTACTCCCTTATCCACTGGAGCACCTTACCAGCTACACCTGCCTGTCTCTCCAGCTAATGTACCAGCCTCTTATGCGGTACTGTGTCAAAGGCTTTCCGACAATCCAAGAAAATGCAGTCCACCCAGCCCTCTCTTTCTTGCTTAATCTGTGTTACCTGGTCATAGAATTCTATTAAGCCAGTCAGGCAAGATTTACCCTGACTGGCTTAATAGAATGTGTGTGTGTGTGTTCTCGGTTATTTGTACTCACCTATTTGTGCCTGCAGGATCGAGCATTGACTCTTGGATCCTGCCTTTCGGGCCATCGGTTGTTTACAGCAATGACTCTGGTCCTATTTCCTTATCATATCTAATTTTAAAATTATGAATAGAATTTTCTTCCACAACCTGCTCCTTAATTTAAAGTGCATTCTATTTTTCCACTACTCTCACGCTAAAAGAAAACTTTCTAACATCTCTGTGACTCATCTGAGTTTCCAGCTTCTACCCATGTCCCCCTCGTTCTGTTACTATTCCATATGAACATTTCGTCTAGTTACACTCTGTCAATCCCCATTGAGTATTTTATATGTTCCTATCATATCCCCCCTCTCCATTCTTTTTTCTAGGGTCGTAAGACTCAGTTCCTTCAGGTGCTCTTCATACCCCATCCCTCGTAACGCTGGGACGAGTCTCGTTGCAAACTTATGAACCTTTTCCAGTTTCCTTATGTGTTTCTTCAGGTGGGGACTCCATGATGGGGCGGCATACAATATGTTCGCATATGTATGTGTGTGTGTACTCACCTAGTTGTGCTTGCGGGGGTTGAGCTCTGGCTCTTTGGTCCCGCCTCTCACCCTCACTGTGTGTGTGTATGTGTGTGTGTGTGTGTGTGTGTGTGTGTGTGTGTGTGTGTGTGTGTGTGTGTGTGTGTGTGTGTGTGTGTGTGTGTGTGTGTGTGTGCGCGCGCGTTCCCACGTCATACCCAATAGCTGAACAGCGCCTAATAACTTGAAAATTGTATTTTATGTACTCAATATATTTCCATTTTAATATGTACGATGCAGGTTTTATTTTATTTTGTATCCAAAGAAACTTGGCAGCGTAACCTTATATAAATATGACTACTATACCAAAATTCGGCCTAACGCAGGCAAAACTAGGCATGCATAGGTAGAGAAATTAACGTTACCAATACAATTTGCTGAATTTATTCAATTGTGCCTTGTTGAGAAAGGCACATGAAAAATAAAACAAATAATTATATATGTGTGTGTGTGTACTCACCTAATATATATATATATATATATATATATATATATATATATATATATATATATATATATATATATATATATATATATATATATATATATATGTAGCCAGAACGCACTTCTCAGCCTACTATGCAAGGCCCGATTTGCCTAATAAGCCAAGTTTTCCTGAATTAATATATTTTCTCTATTTTTTTTCTTATGAAATGATAAAGCTACCCATTTAATTATGTATGAGGTCAATTTTTTTTTATTGGAGTTAAAATTAACGTAGATATATGACCGAACCTAACCAACCCTAACCTAACCTATCTTTATAGGTTAGGTTAGGTTAGGTAGCCGAAAAAGTCAGGTTAGGTTAGGTTAGGTAGGTTAGGTAGTCGAAAGAACATTAATTCATGAAAACTTGGCTTATTAGGCAAATCGGGCCTTGCATAGTAGGCTGAGAAGTGCGTTCTGGCTACTAGGTACGACATATATATATATATATATATATATATATATATATATATATATATATATATATATATATATATATATATATATATATATATATATATATATATATATATTAGTATATTTTGGTAGCAGTCTTTCCTGTAGACATATATTATTAAATATGACCGAAAAAGTAAGATTAATAATTCTAACACGAATTTTCTCAATCTTTCGTACATTACGCTTCACTGTTGGAGGTAAATAAAAAATCACTTCTCCAAAATTCATTTTTATTTCTAGTCTGACGCGACACGGGCGCGTTTCGTAAAACTTATTACATTTTCAAAGACTTCACAAATACACAACTGATTAGAACTTACGTCTCTCTGATATTATATCTACATTTGAGTGAGGTGGGAAGGGTGATGTGGCATTAACACAAGACAGAACAGGAGGGGATATTAATAGGGTATTAAAAGTATCAACACAAGACAGAACAGAAACAATGGGTATTGAATAGAAGTGTTTGTAGAAAGCCTATTGGTCCATATTTCTTGATGCTTCTATATTGGAGCGGAGTCTTGAGGTGGGTAGAATATAGTTGTGCAATAATTGGCTGTTGATTGCTGGTGTTGACTTCTTGATGTGTAGTGCCTCGCAAACGTCAAGCCGCCTGCTATCGCTGTATCTATCGATGATTTCTGTGTTGTTTACTAGGATTTCTCTGGCGATGGTTTGGTTATGGGAAGAGATTATATGTTCCTTAATGGAGCCCTGTTGCTTATGCATCGTTAAACGCCTAGAAAGAGATGTTGTTGTCTTGCCTATATACTGGGTTTTTTGGAGCTTACAGTCCCCAAGTGGGCATTTGAAGGCATAGACGACGTTAGTCTCTTTTAGAGCGTTCTGTTTTGTGTCTGGAGAGTTTCTCATGAGTAGGCTGGCCGTTTTTCTGGTTTTATAGTAAATCGTCAGTTGTATCCTCTGATTTTTGTCTGTAGGGATAACGTTTCTATTAACAATATCTTTCAGGACCCTTTCCTCCGTTTTATGAGCTGTGGAAAAGAAGTTCCTGTAAAATAGTCTAATAGGGGGTATAGGTGTTGTGTTAGTTGTCTCTTCAGAGGTTGCATGGCTTTTCACTTTCCTTCTTATGATGTCTTCGATGAAACCATTGGAGAAGCCGTTATTGACTAGGAGGGTAAGGCAGGTCCTAGTCAATAACGGCTTCTCCAATGGTTTCATCGAAGACATCATAAGAAGGAAAGTGAAAAGCCATGCAACCTCTGAAGAGACAACTAACACAACACCTATACCCCCTATTAGACTATTTTACAGGAACTTCTTTTCCACAGCTCATAAAACGGAGGAAAGGGTCCTGAAAGATATTGTTAATAGAAACGTTATCCCTACAGACAAAAATCAGAGGATACAACTGACGATTTACTATAAAACCAGAAAAACGGCCAGCCTACTCATGAGAAACTCTCCAGACACAAAACAGAACGCTTTAAAAGAGACTAACGTCGTCTATGCCTTCAAATGCCCACTTGGGGACTGTAAGCTCCAAAAAACCCAGTATATAGGCAAGACAACAACATCTCTTTCTAGGTGTTTAACGATGCATAAGCAACAGGGCTCCATTAAGGAACATATAATCTCTTCCCATAACCAAACCATCGCCAGAGAAATCCTAGTAAACAACACAGAAATCATCGATAGATACAGCGATAGCAGGCGGCTTGACGTTTGCGAGGCACTACACATCAAGAAGTCAACACCAGCAATCAACAGCCAATTATTGCACAACTATATTCTACCCACCTCAAGACTCCGCTCCAATATAGAAGCATCAAGAAATATGGACCAATAGGCTTTCTACAAACACTTCTATTCAATACCCATTGTTTCTGTTCTGTCTTGTGTTGATACTTTTAATACCCTATTAATATCCCCTCCTGTTCTGTCTTGTGTTAATGCCACATCACCCTTCCCACCTCACTCAAATGTAGATATAATATCAGAGAGACGTAAGTTCTAATCAGTTGTGTATTTGTGAAGTCTTTGAAAATGTAATAAGTTTTACGAAACGCGCCCGTGTCGCGTCAGACTAGAAATAAAAATGAATTTTGGAGAAGTGATTTTTGATTTACCTCCAACAGTGAAGCGTAATGTACGAAAGATTGAGAAAATTCGTGTTAGAATTATTAATCTTACTTTTTCGGTCATATTTAATAATATATATATATATATATATATGTATATATATGTTGTTGACCAGACCACACACTAGAAGGTGAAGGGATGACGACGTTTCGGTCCGTCCTGGACCATTCTCAAGTCGATTCACATCGACTTGAGAATGGTCCAGGACGGACCGAAACGTCGTCGTCCCTTTACCTTCTAGTGTGTGGTCTGGTCAACATACTTTAGCCACGTTATTGTGACTCATCGCCTGCATATATATATATATATATGTTGTACCTAGTAACCAGAACGTCGGACTCGGCCTACTATGCAAGACCTAATCTAATACTACTCGGCCTACTATGCAAGACCTTGGCCTGATAGGCCAAGTTTTCCTAAATTTATATATTTTTCAATTTTGTTTATATGAAATGATAAATATGTCCATTTCATTATATATAAGTTTTTTTTTTTAAATTTGAGTTAAAACTAACATTGATATATGACCGAACCTAACCAACCCTATCTAACCTAACCTATCTGAACCTAATCTAAACTAACACAACTAAGTCAATAAATTATGGTCTAAATATAAAATAATAATAATAATTCAAAAAAACTATTTGGAAAAAAATTATTGAAAATAAAATCACTCGGCCTCTTAGGCAAATCGGACCTTGCATAGTAGGCCGAGAAGTGCATTCTGGCTACTAGGTACATCATATATATATATATATATATATATATATATATATATATATATATATATATATATATATATATATATATATATATATATATATATATATATATATATATATGTCGTACCTAGTAGCCAGAACGCACTTCTCAGTGTCGTACCTAGTAGCCAGAACGCACTTTTCAGTCTACTATGCAAGGCCCGGTTTGCCTAATAAGCCAAGTTTTCCTGAATTAATATATTTTCTCTAATTTTTTTCTTATGAAATGATAAAGCTACCCATTTCATTATGTATGAGGTCAATTTTTTTATTGGAGTTAAAATTAACGTAGATATATGACTGAACCTAACCAACCCTACCTAACCTAACCTAACCTATCTTTATAGGTTAGGTTTGGTTAGGTAGCCGAAAAAGTTAGGTTAGGTTAGGTTAGGTAGTCGAAAAACAAATAATTCATGAAAACTTGGCTTATTAGGCAAATTTGGGCTTGCATAGTAGGCTGAGAAGTGCGTTCTGGCTACTAGGTACGACATATATATATATATATATATATATATATATATATATATATATATATATATATATATATATATATATATATATATATATATATATATGTAAATATATGCGGAAAATCCACAGAGAAATATGAAATGAGGTGAACGTTTCGGCTTGTTAAAGCCTTTGTCAACACCAGACTGACTAGAGGAGAAGGGAGAAGGGGGGAGGAAATACAGGCCGACACCTGACCAACCCATCCCAAGGGAAAGAATTAACCAGAAACAGGTATAGCTTAGCTTAGAATGGTCAAAGAATAAGGATGAAAGATTAAAGAAAAGCCTCATGAACACACAATATATGAATATAAAATTATAATGAGACATTGTAAGCCTCTCTATCAGAGTTTTTTCTTAAACTGTTGTGCAATATTATAACTTAAAAATGGATCAAGTTTGTACATTCCAGTACTAACATTAAGAAGATTTGGACACTGATTAGAGCAGACTCAATCAAATTCCGTTCCACGAAATCCCCACAATTGGTAATGCTTTTTGCCCCATTCCAGTTAATATTGTGATCGCATAAACTCGTATGTAGATACAATGCATTAGACGTTTGGGCAGTTCTAATACTATAAGCATGTTGTGACAACCGCAATTGTAAGGACTTTCCTGTTTGTCCAAGGTACACAGAATCACAATCATTGCAGGGAATCGAATACACACAACCTGCTGTATCAGGGGAGTTTTTTATTAAATTGGATTTGATCGCACTATTAGTGAACACCAAATTTATATTAAGTTTCTTAAAAATCAGAGACAATTTTTCAAGTCCACTCGCATAAGGTACCACCAATGAGTTAGTAATTTCTGGTTTCGCCTTAGGGACGTGATTATAAAACGTACGCTTGGCTTGTTCAAACGAGAAATCCAAAAACCTCTTAGGATATTGTAAACTCTTCCCAATTTCATATATTTTAGCAATCTCTTCATCAAAAAACTCAGGGCTGCATACCCTCAAAGCTCGTAGAAACATTCCTGAAAATACTGCCTGTTTAACTTTACTATGATGATTCGAATATAAATGAACATACGACCCCACGTTGGTAGGTTTCCTATACACATTAAATTTGAACTTTCTAGTGTCTCTATGAATCATAATGTCCAAAAACGGAAGAGTACCATTCTCCTCAGTCTCACAAGTGAATTTTATTGAAGGTACCAAAGAATTGAGTTCATTAAGAAAAACTATCTGGTCTTTGTTGCACGGCCATAAGCACAAAATATCATCAACATACCTAAACCAAACTACATTAGCCGGGATAATCCTGGATAAGATTTTTGTTTCGAAGAATTCCATAAACAAATTGCTTAAAACTGGGGAAAGTGGATTGCCCATCACCATACCAAATGTTTGTTTGAAAAATTTTCCATTAAAACTAAAATAATTGTCTTTTATACACAATTTGATAAGTATAAGTTTTTAATGGAAATTTTTTCAAACAAACATTTGGTATGGCGATGGGCAATCCCCTTTCCCCAGTTTTAAGCAATTTGTTTTAAGCAATTTTAAGCAATTTGTGTATAGGAAACCTACCAACGTGGGGTCGTATGTTCATTTTTATTCGAATCATCATAGTAAAGTTAAACAGGCAGTATTTTCAGGAATGTTTCTACGAGCTTTGAAGGTATGCAGCCCTGAGTTTTTTGATGGAGAGATTGCTAAAATATATGAAATTGGGAAGAGTTTACAATATCCTAAGAGGTTTTTGGATTTCTCGTTTGAACAAGCCAAGCGTACGTTTTATAATCACGTCCCTAAGGCGAAACCAGAAATTATTAACTCATTGGTGGTACCTTATGCGAGTGGACTTGAAAAATTGTCTCTGATTTTTAAGAAACTTAATATAAATTTGGTGTTCACTAATAGTGCGATCAAATCCAATTTAATAAAAAACTCCCCTGATACAGCAGGTTGTGTGTATTCGATTCCCTGCAATGATTGTGATTCTGTGTACCTTGGACAAACAGGAAAGTCCTTACAATTGCGGTTGTCACAACATGCTTATAGTATTAGAACTGCCCAAACGTCTAATGCATTGTATCTACATACGAGTTTATGCGATCACAATATTAACTAGAATGGGGCAAAAAGCATTACCAATTGTGGGGATTTCGTGGAACGGAATTTGATTGAGTCTGCTCTAATCAGTGTCCAAATCTTCTTAATGTTAGTACTGGAATGTACAAACTTGATCCATTTTTAAGTTATAATATTGAACAACAGGTTAAGAAAAAACTCTGATAGAGAGGCTTACAATGTCTCATTATAATTTTATATTCATATATTGTGTGTTCATGAGGCTTTTCTTTAATCTTTCATCCTTATTCTCTGACCGCTTAATCCTCTTTGACCATTCTAAGCTAAGCTATACCTGTTTCTGGTTAATTCTTTCCTTAGGGATGGGTTGGTCAGGTGTCGGCCTATATATCCTCCCCCCTTCTCCCTTTTCCTCTAGTCCTCTAGTCAGTCTGGTGTTGACAAAGGCTTTAACAAGCCGAAACGTTCATCTCATTTCATATTTCTCTGTGGATTTTCCGCATAAAATGATCAATGTTTTGTGATCGTCAATTGCATATATATATATAACGGCTTGACGTTTGCGAGGCACTACACATCAAGAAGTCAACACCAGCAATCAACAGCCAATTATTGCACAACTATATTCTACCCACCTCAAGACTCCGCTCCAATATAGAAGCATCAAGAAATATGGACCAATAGGCTTTCTACAAACACTTCTATTCAATATCCATTGTTTCGTGTTCTGTCTTGTGTTGATGAAATTAATACCCTATTAATACTCTTGTTCTGTCTTGTGTTGATGAAATTAATACCCTATTAATACCACATCTTGTTCTGTCTTGTGTTAATGCCACATCACCCCTTCCACCTCACTCAAATGTAGATATAAAATCGGAGATGCGTAAGTTCTATTCAGTTGTGTATTTGTGAACTAAAGTCTTTGAAAATGTAATAAGTTTTACGAAACGCGCTCGTGTCGCGTCAGACTAGAAATAAAAATGAATTTTGGAGAATTGATTTTTGATTTACCTCCAACAGTGAAAAGAAATGTACGAAAGATTGAGAAAATTCGTGTTAGAATTATTAATCTTACTTTTTCGGTCATATTTAATAATATATGTCTACAGGAAAGACTGCTACCAAAATATACTAATATATATATATATATATATATATATATATATGTCGTACCTAGTAGCCAGAACTCACTTCTCAGCCTACTATTCAAGGCCCGATTTGCCTAATAAGCCAAGTTTTCCTGAATTAATATATTTACTATAATTTTTTTCTTATGAAATGATAAAGCAACCCTTTTCTCTATGTATGAGGTCAATTTTTTTTTATTGGAGTTAAAATTAACGTAGATATATGACCGAACCTAACCAACCCTACCTAACCTAACCTAACCTATATTTATAGGTAAGGTTAGGTTAGGTAGCCAAAAAAAGCTAGGTTAGGTTAGGTTAGGTAGGTTAGGTAGACGAAAAAACATTAATTCATGAAAACTTGGCTTATTAGGCAAATCGGGCCTTGAATAGTAGGCTGAGAAGTGCGTTCTGGCTATTAGGTACGACATATATATATATATATATATATATATATATATATATATATATATATATATATATATATATATATATATATATATATATATATATATTCTTTTTTTCTTTTTCATTCACTTGGATCATCAAGGAAAGGAACTCAGTCCTCTAAAATGCAAAATCATTACTCTAACAACGTCAACTGCTCCTACAGTTTCCCCTCACTTAGATCGTTACTCAACAACATATATTATATATTAAGATAAGACCATCAGCTCATGGGACCCGACTTTCGGACTCCAGTCGCCTATTGCGTCCGACCCATTTGCTTCTTATAATACATGGTCTTGAAACTATGTATAGAGTTAGCCTCAACTACCTCTTCCTCTGGCTAATTTCACATGCTAACTACTCTCGCGCGGAACATGTGCCTAATTACATGCAAATGGCTCATTTTCGCTCCTAATTTAACGTGTATGATCATGTTATATTTTTATGTTTTGCGTACTGTGTTCCTCCAATATACACACAACGTAACACACCGTTGTGACAGCGGAATAACCTTGTAACAACGTACACAATTGTTGGGTGCCAATTGCACCCAATTGTGTATTGTTGGCACCTAACAATACACAATACAATTGTGTATTGTTGGCACCTAACAATACACAATACAATTGTGTATTGTTGGGTGCCTTCATGTGTGTGTTCAAAACATTCTCTCAGTCTCCCTCTCCGTAAAATGTTCAATTATTTTGCATAAACAGAAACGTTCAAACCCAACGAACCCACTTCACCCATCGAGACTTGGAAGACGGCACTATTACGGTGCATTTTTGCCACATTTTAACGTATTATGTGTGAGGACAATTTCATGTGCTTGTCTATCCGTACTGAGAAACTGATGCGATAATTACTCCTGATGTTCTCGTGCTGTTTAATACCCGCCTTTAGGCTGTGCATGGGTCTGGCTCTACCACTTGCGCTTCCTTCCACTTCATATCCGTTCAGACAGTGTATATGTGCACTTTCTTCCGGCACTTAGGCTGATCGGTAGAGCGACGGCCTGGTTTCTTCCGGGGACATCGTTCGATCCCCAGATGGTCCAGGTGGCTGGCCACTTTTCCTTTACCCATGTCCTCGTAACCCAGCTAGCTCCTTGTTCTCATATACCTTTAAGTTCTATATTGACAAACGTAGCACAAAATAAACGAACAAAATAGATTGTCGTTATCCACCTCGTCTATCCCTTCAGAATTTTATAATTGGTAATCATGTCTCCGCTGGTCCACGCTTCCAGCCTCGTTACAATGTGCTCCCTTAACCTGTCGCCATAGATGAATAACTTCATTTCCAGTCATATTCCAGTTTTCTAGCAAGTCTCCCGAATTTGAGAATCTTGTGTTTCATAGGGTATTCGTTCCATTGCGGAGCTTCATATTCAAGGGAAGGTCTGACGTAGGCTGCAAATAGTGTTCTTCATGACAGATTAAGTTTTAAAAACCGTCTGTGTGTTCCTTAGATTTTCATAAACTGCTAATACTTAGATCTTTCTCTTTTTAGGCTTTTTAGGCTCTCTCTCTCTCTCTCTCTCTCTCTCTCTCTCTCTCTCTCTCTCTCTCTCTCTCTCTCTCTCTCTCTCTCTCTCTCTCTCTCTCTCTTATGCTGTAACACACTTTTGGTCCGTGTTATACCTCCGTATTCTAAATGATTTACATTTCCTGGGGTTCAACTCTAGTAGCCATTTTCTGCCCATTCCTGCAATTTATTTACAGGTCCTATTCATGTTGCAGATTACAAAGTCAAAATGTGTGTGTGTGTACTCACCTAGTTGAGCTCTGGCTCCTTGGTCCGCCTCTCAACTGATGTACAGATTCCTGAGCCTACTGGGCTCTGTCATATCTACATTTGAAACTGTGTATGGAGTCAACCTCCACCACATCACTGCCTAATGCATTCCATCCGTTAACTCCTCTGACACTGAAAAAGTTCTTTCAAACGTCCCTGTGGCTCATTTGGGTACTCAGTTTCCACCTGTGTCCCCTTGTTCGCGTACGACCCGTGTTAAACAGTTTATCTTTATCTACGCTGTCAATTTCTGAGAATTTTGTACATAGTGATCATGTCTCCCCTTACTTTTCTATCTTCCAGTGTTGTGAGGGGCATTTCACGCAGCCTTTCCTCGTAACTCATGCCTCTTCGTTCTGAGACTAGCCTAGTGGCATACCTCTAAATCTTTTCCAGCTTCGTCTTGTGCTTGACGAGGTACGGGCTCCATGCTGGGGCCGCATACTCCAGGATTGGTCTTACAAATGTGGTATACAAGGTTCTGAATTATTCCTTACACAGGTTCCTGAAGGCAGTTCTGATGTTAGCCAGCCTCGCATATGCCGCAGATGATATTCTTTTTATGTGGGTTTCAGGAGGCAGGTTTGGTGTGATATCAACTCCCAGATCTTTTTCTCTGTCCGTTTCATGAAGGACTTAATCTCCCATTCGGTATCCTGTGTCTGGCCTCCTGTTTCCACTGCCTAGTTTCATTACCTTACATTTACTTCTTATCTTGAGATGATTTCGGGGCTTTAGTGTCCCCGCGGCCTGGTCCTCGACCAGGTCTCCACCCCCAGGAAGCAGCCCGTGACAGCTGACTAACACCCAGGTACCTATTTACTGCTAGGTAACAGGGGCATAGAGTGAAAGAAACTCTGCCCATTGTTTCTAGCCGGCGCCCGGGATCGAACCCGGGACCACAGGATCACAGTCCAGCGTGCTGTCCGCTCGGCCGACCGGCTCCCTCCGGCTACTTGGGTTAAACTTTAGAACCAATTTGTTGGACCATTCATTCTGTTTGTCAAGGTCATCTTGTAGCCTCATACTATCTTCCTCCGTCTTAATCCTTCTCATAATTTTTGCAACATCAGCAAACAATGAGAGGAACGATTCTATACCATCTGGGAGATCATTTACATATATCAGAAACAGTATAGGTTCAAGGACTGAATCCTGAGGAACTCCACTGGTAACACGTCGCCAATCTGAGGCCTCACCCCTCACAACGACTCGCTGTTACTTAGGTACTCCCTTATCCTATGAAGTATCTTCTCTTTCACTCCTGCCTGTATCTCCAGTTTCTGCACTAGTCTCTTGTGTGGTGCTGTGTCAAAGGCTTTCTACCAATTCTAAAATATGCAGTCTGCCCACCCCCTCTCTTTCTTGCCTGATTGTAGAATTCAATTAATCCTGTGAGGCATGACATTCCATCCCTGAACCCATGTTGATGTTGTCACAAAGTTCCTTCGCCCCAGATGTTCCACTAGCTTTCTTCGCACAATCTTCTCCATCAGCTTGCATGGTATGCAGGTTAGGACAATGGCCTGTAGTTCAGTGCCTCCTGTCTACCCTTTTCTTGAATCGGGACTACATTTGCCGTCTTCCAAATTTTTGACAGTTCACCAGTTACCAATGATTTGTTATACAACATGGAGAGTGGTAGGCACAGTGCTTCTGCTCCTTCCTTTAGTATCCATAGTGATATTCCATCTGGGCCTACAGCCTTTGTCACATCCAACTCTAGCAAAAGCTTTCTAACATTCCCCACTGGTAATCCCAAACTCCTCTAGCGGAGCCTGGTTGACTATTCCTTCTCTTATCTCTGGAACTTCTCCTTGCTCTAATGTGAAGACCTCCTAGAATTTTTTATTGAGTTCCTCGCACACTTCCTTGTCGTTTATAGTGAATCTGTCTGCCTTTATCCTCAGTTTCATTACCTGTTCCTTAACTGTTGTTTTTCTGCTGATGTGACTGTGCAGCAATTTAGGTTGAGTCTTTGCCTTGCTTGCTATTTCGTTTTCGTATTGTCCTTCTGCCTCTCTTCTCATCCTGACGTATTCATTCCTGACACTCTGAAATCTTTCTCTGCTCTCACGTGCCCTGTTATTTCTATAGTTTCTCCACGCTCTTGTGTGTATGTGTGTGTGTGTGTGTGTGTGTGTGTGTGTGTACTCACCTAATTGTACTCACCTAATTGTGCTTGCGGGGGTTGAGCTCTGGCTCTTTGGTCCCGCCTCTCAACCGTCAATCAACTGGTGTACAGATTCCTGAGCCTATTGGGCTCTATCATATCTACATTTGAAACTGTGAATGGAGTCAGCCTCCACCACATCACTTCCTAATGCATTCCATTTGCTAACTACTCTGACACTGAAAAAGTTCTTTCTAACGTCTCTGTGGCTCATTTGGGTACTCAGCTTCCACCTGTGTCCCCTTGTTCGCGTCCCACCAGTGTTGAAAAGTTCGTCCTTGTTTACCCGGTCGATTCCCCTGAGGATTTTGTAGGTTGTGATCATGTCCCCCCTTACTCTTCTGTCTTCCAGTGTCGTGAGGTGCATTTCCCGCAGCCTTTCCTCATAACTCATGCCTCTTAGTTCTGGGACTAGTCTAGTAGCATACCTTTGGACTTTTTCCAGCTTCGTCTTGTGCTTGACAAGGTACGGGCTCCATGCTGGGGCCGCATACTCCAGGATTGGTCTTACATATGTGGTGTACAAGATTCTGAATGATTCCTTACACAGGTTCCTGAACGCCGTTCTGATGTTAGCCAGCCTCGCATATGCCGCAGACGTTATTCTCTTTATGTGGGCTTCAGGAGACAGGTTTGGTGTGATATCAACTCCTAGATCTTTCTCTCTGTCTGTTTCATTAAGTACTTCATCTCCTATTCTGTATCCTGTGCCTGGCCTCCTGTTTCCACTGCCTAGTTTCATTACTTTGCATTTACTCGGGTTGAACTTCAACAGCCATTTGTTGGACCATTCACTCAGTCTATCCAGGTCATCTTGTAGCCTCCTACTATCATCCTCTGTTTCAATCCTCCTCATAATTTTTGCATCGTCGGCAAACATTGAGAGGAACGAATCTATACCCTCTGGGAGATCATTTACATATACCAGAAACAGTATAGGTCCGAGGACTGACCCCTGCGGGACTCCACTTGTGACGTCTCGCCAATCTGAGACTTCACCCCTCACACAGACTCGTTGTCTCCTGTTGCTTAGGTATTCCTCTATCCACCGGAGTACCTTCCCTCTCACTCCAGCCTGCATCTCCAACTTTCGCACTAGCCTCTTGTGTGGCACTGTATCAAAGGCTTTCTGACAATCCAAAAATATGCAGTCTGCCCACCCTTCTCTTTCTTGCCTTATTTTTGTTGCCTGGTCGTAGAATTCAAGTAACCCTGTGAGGCAGGACCTGCCATCCCTGAACCCATGTTGATGCTGTGTTACAAAGTTCCTTCGCTCCAGATGCTCCACTAGTTTTTTTCGCACAATCTTCTCCATCAGCTTGCATGGTATGCAGGTTAGGGACACTGGCCTGTAGTTCAGTGCCTCCTGTCTATCCCCTTTCTTGTATATCGGGACTACGTTAGCTGCTTTCCAAATATCTGGCAGTTCCCCTGTTGCCAGTGATTTGTTATACACTATGGAGAGTGGTAGGCTCAGTTCTCTTGCTCCTTCCTTTAGAACCCAAGGGGAGATTCCATCTGGGCCTATAGCCTTCGTCACGTCCAACTCTAGTAAACACTTCCTTACTTCCCCACTGGTAATCTCAAACTCTTCCAGTGGTTCCTGGTTAGCTATTCCCTCACTTACCTCTGGAATTTCTCCTTGTTCTAAGGTGAAGACCTCCTGGAATTTCTTATTCAATTCCTCACACACTTCCTTGTCATTTGTAGTGAATCCTTCCGCCCCTATCCTTAATCTCATAACCTGTTCCTTTACTGTTGTTTTTCTCCTAATGTGGCTATGCAACAATTTAGGCTGAGTCTTTGCCTTGCTTGCGATGTCATTTTCGTATTGTCTTTCTGCCTCTCTTCTCATCCTGACATATTCATTCCTGGCATTCTGGTATCTTTCTCTGCTTTCCAGTGTCCTGTTATTCCTATAGTTTCTCCATGCCCTTTTACTTTGCTGCTTAGCTAGCCTACATCTTTGATTAAACCATGGGTTTCTCATCTTCATTTCTCTGTTTTCCTTTTGGACTGGGACAAACTTGTTTGCTGCGTCCTTGCACTTCTGCGTGATGTAATCCATCATATCTTGGGCCGTCTTACCCCTGAGCTCTGTTTCCCATGCTATATCTGTTAGGAATTTTCTTATCCCCTCATAGTTTCCCTTTCGGTATGCTAACCTTTTGGTTTCGGTATCCCTCCTCGAGTTCAATAACCCTTCTTCAATCAAGTACTCAAACACCAGTACACTGTGGTCGCTCATTCCTACTGGGTCCTCAAAACCGATTTCTCTTATGTCGGAGTCGTTCAGAGTGAAGACTAGGTCGAGTCTCGCTGGTTCGTCATTGCCTCTCATCCTTGTGGGTTCTCCGACATGCTGCGTTAAAAAGTTGCTTGTCACCACCTCCAATAGTTTGGCTCTCCACGTATCCTCGCCTCCATGCGGTTCCTTGTTCTCCCAGTCAATCTTTCCGTGATTGAAGTCGCCCATGATGAGCAGGTGGGATCTATTTCTACAGGCAGCAGAGGCTGCCCTCTCAATTATAGTGTTAACTGCCTTGTTGTTGTTTTCATACTCTTGACTGGGTCTCCTGTCATTTGGTGGAGGGTTGTATATTACTGCTACTACTATTCTTGGTCCTCCCATTGTTATGGTGCCTGCTATGTAGTCTCTGAACTCCTCACAGCCCGGGATGGCCATCTCCTTAAAACTCCATTCCCTTCTCATGAGTAGGGCCACTCCGCCTCCTCCTCTACCTTCCCTCTCTTTCCTTATTACTGTATACTCCTGGGGAAACACGGCATTCGTTATGATTCCAGAGAGTTTTGTTTCAGTGAGTGTGTGATGTGTGTGTGTGTGTGTAACATATATTTGTATATTTATGCATGTATACTTGTATGTATATAGATGTATACATGTGTAAGTTCGTCAGTCGCTTCTCAGTCCGACTGGTTCACTTTCCGCTGTCATGGATTACAATTTTTCAATCCGTTAGTGTAAAGCTTAACCAGGCGAGGTCACCCCTGTCCTGTCCCCCGCCCCCCCTCTCTCTCTCTCTCTCTCTCTCTCTCTCTCTCTCTCTCTCTCTCTCTCTCTCTCTCTCTCTCTCTCTCTCTCTCTCTCTCTCTCTCTCTCTCTCTCTCTCTCTCTCTCTCTCTCTCTCTCTCTCTCTCTCTCTCTCTCTCTCTCTCTCTCTCTCTCTCTCTCTCTCTCTCTCTCTCTCTTACTCTATCACACACACACACACACACACACTAGTAAACACACACACACACACAGTGGGAGCCGGTGGCCGAGCGGACAGCACGCTGGGCACGTTATCCTGTGGTCCCAGGTTCGATCCCGGGCGCCGGCGAGAAACGATGGGCAGAGTTTCTTTCACTCTATGCCCCTGTTACCTAGCAGTAAAATAGGTACCTGGGTGTTAGTCAGCTGTCACGGGCTGCTTTCTGGGGTGTGTGGAAAAAAGTAGTAATAGAAACAGTTGATTGACAGTTGAGAGGCGGGACCAAAGAAACAATGCTTAAACCCCCGCAAGCACAAACAGGTGAGTACAAACAGGCGAGTACACACACACTCCCCGTCACCATCCCATCAGAAAATAACCAGGTTGCATTTTTTGTAGGTATCTCAAAATCCCTAAATTGCCCTAGTTGGTTGGATCACTGACGTCACCCGATGCCTTCTTGGGACGCGGATTTTTCCCTGCCTTCTTCCTGAGAATTGAGGGAATATCCCTGAACACGGTATCCTTACTTCCCTCGCTAAATCTCTTAGCGATGATTGCCTTTAAATATTTGATTTAATAAGTCAAAAGTAAAAATGAATGAGAAGGATATATTGTTATGTGTATATATTCCACTTTTCAGTGAATGGGATGGTTGAAAAATATGAATAATGGATATTGAGCAATGGGATTGCTTTCGAGATTTGTGTGTGTGTGTGTGTGTGTGTGTGTGTGTGTGTGTGTGTGTGTGTGTGTGTGGTGTGTGTGTGTGTGTGTGTGTGTGTGTGTGTGTGTGTGTGTGTGTGTGTGTGTGTGGTGTGTGTGTGTGTGTGTGTGTGTGTGTGTGTGTGTGTGTGTGTGTTTACTAGTTGTGTTTTTACGGGGGTTGAGCTTTGCTCTTTCGGCCCGCCTCTCAACTGTCAATCAACTGTTTACTAACTACTTTTTTTTTTTTTTTTTCCACACCACACACACACACACACACACCCCAGGAAGCAGCCCGTGACAGCTGACTAACTCCCAGGTACCTATTTACTGCTAGGTAACAGGGGCATTCAGGGTGAAAGAAACTTTGCCCATTTGTTTCTGCCTCGTGCGGGAATCGAACCCGCGCCACAGAATTACGAATCCTGCGCGCTATCCACCAGGCTACGAGGCCCCCATGTGTGTGTGTGTGTGTGTGTGTGTGTGGTGTGTGTGTGTGTGTGTGTGGTGTGTGTGTGTGTGTGTGTACTCACCTATTTGTACTCACCTATTTGTGCTTGCGGGGGTTGAGCTTTGGCTCTTTGGTCCCGCCTCTCAACTGTCAATCAACTGGTGTACAGATTCCTGAGCCTACTGGGCTCCATCATATCTACATTTAAAACTGTGTATGGAGTCAGCCTCCACCACATCACTGCCTAATGCATTCCATCCGTTAACTACTCTGACACTGAAAAAGTTCCTTCTAACGTCTCTGTGGCTCATGTGGGTACTCAGTTTCCACCTGTGTCCCCTTGTTCGCGTCCCACCAGTGTTGAATAGTTTATCCTTGTTTACCCGGTCGATTCCTCTGAGGATTTTGTAGGTTGTGATCATGTCTCCCCTTACTCTTCTGTCTTCCAGTGTCGTAAGGTGCATTTCCCGCAGCCTTTCCTTTGTGTGTGTGCGTGCGTGTGTGTGTGTGTGTGTGTGTGTGTGTGTGTGTGTGTGTGTGTGTGTGTGTGTGTGTGTGTGTGTGTGCGTGTGTGTGTGTGTGCGTGTGTGTGCGTGTGTGTGTGTGTGTGTGTGTGTGTGTGTGTGTGTGTGTGTGTGTGTGTGTGTGTGTGTGTGTGTGTGTGTGTGTGTGTGTGTGTGTACTCACCTAATTGTGCTTGCGGGGGTTGAGCTCTGGCTCTTTGGTCCCACCTCAACCGTCAATTCACTGATGTACAACTGTGCATGGATTCAACCTCCACCACATCACTGCCTAATGCATTCCACTTGTTAACTACTCTGACACTGAAAAAGTTCCTTCTAACGTCCCTTTGGCTCATTTGGGTACTCAGTCTCCACCTGTGTCCCCCTTGTTCGCGTACCACCCGTGTTAAACAGTTTATCCTTATCTACCCAGTCAATAAATAAATAATAAATATGTTTATTCAGGTAAGGTACATACATACAAGTGATGTTACATTAATGGATTGATATATAGATAGAGCTAGTACATACAATGTCTAAAGCCACTATTACGCAATGCGTTTCGGGCAAAGTTAATTCCTGAGAATTTTATAGGTAGTGGTCATGTCTCCTCATATTCTTCTGTCTTCCAGTGTCTTGAGGTGCATTTCACGGAGCCTTTCCTCGTAACTCATGCCTCTTAGTTCTGGGACTAGCCTAGTGGCATGCCTCTGAACTTTTTCCAGCTTCGACTTGTGCTTGACAAGGTACGGGCTCCATGCTGGGGCCGCATACTCCAGGATTTGTCTTACATATGCTGTGCACAAGGTTCTGAATGATTCCTTACACAGGACTCCTTCTGAAGGCTGTTCTGATGTTAGCCAGCCTCGCATATGCCGCAGACGTTATTCTTTTTATGTGAGCTTCAGGGGACAGGTTTGGTGTGATATCAACTCTTACATCTTTCTTTCTGTCCGTTTCATGAAGTATTTTATTTCCCATTCGCTATCCTGTGTCTGGCCTCCTGTTTCCACCGCCTAGTTTCATAACCTTGCATTTACTCAGGTTGAATTTCAGTAGCTATTTGTTGGACCATTCATTCAGTCTGTCTAGGTCATCTTGTAGCCTCCTACTATCATCCTCCGTCTTAATCCTCCTCATAATTTTTACATCATCAGCAAACAATGAGAGGAACGATTCTATAACTTCTGAGAGAGCATTTACATCTATCAGAAACAGTATGGGTCCAAGGACTGAACCCTACGGGACTCCACTGGTGACGTCTCGCCAATATGAGGCCTCACCCCTCAACCCGTTCTCGAACTTGCTTATAGTCAATATCTTGCTTATGAATAAGTGCATATGCGACTTACTAATTTATTGTGAATATTTGAGTTTACCTTGAAAAGCTGAATAGAAAACCACAACCTAACCTAACCTTTTTAGTATGTTAAGATATTACAATTAGTACTGAACCTATACCAATATTGATATTACAGTTTTATAAAAATAATAAAACAAAACTAAAATATTAAAATAAATAGTAAGGTAACTCAGGATTTTGTCAAATTTTGTATAAAATATCTATTGTTTAATAAAACTGAGAGGAAAAGTTAGTGCCTTGAAAAAAATATGGCTTGGAATATGTCACATATTTACTTAGTTATAAGTGAAATAATGACTATAAGCAATAAGTCATATATGTGCTGTCTTGTGCGAGAGCGGGTTGCATCCCTCACAGTGACTCGCTGTCTTTTGTTGCTTAGGTATTCCCTTATCCAATGGAGTACCTTCCCTTTCACTCCTGCCTGCATCTCCAGCATTTTCACTAGCCTCTTGTGTGGTACTGTGTCAAAGGCTTTCTGAAAATCCAAAAATATGCAGTCTGCCCACCCCTCTCTTTCTTGCCTGGTCATAGAATTCAGTAAATCCTGTGAGGCAGGACTTGTCATCCCTGAACCCATGTCGATGCTGTGTTACAAAGTTCTTTCGCTCCAGATGTTCCACAAGCTTTTTTCGCACAATCTTCTCCATCAGCTTACATTGTATGCAAGTTAGGGACACTGGCCTGTAGTTCAGTGCTTCCAGTCTATCTCCCTTCTTGTATATCGGGACTGCATTAGCAGCCTTCCAAATTTTTGGAAATTCCCCTGTTGCCAGTGATTTGTTATACACTATGGAGTGGCAGGCACAGTGCTTCTGCTCCTTCTTTTAGTATCCATGGGGAGATTCCATCCGGACCTATAGCCTTTGTCACATCCAACTCTAGCAAGAGCTTCCTTACATCCCCGCTGGTTATCTGAAACTCTTCTAGTGGTTCCCGGTTAACTATTCCCTCTCTTATCTCTGGAACAACCCCTTGCTCTAATGTGAAGACCTCCTGGAATTTCATATTCATTTCCTTGCACACTTCCTTGTCGTTTGTAGTGAATCTGTCTGCCCCTATTCTCAATTTCATTCCCTGTTCCTTTACTATTGTTTTTCTCCTGATGTGGCTGTGCAGCAATTTAGGCTGAGTCTTTGCCTTGCTTGCGATGTCATTTTCGTATTGCTCTGTTGCCTCTCTTCTCATCCTAACATATTCATTCCTGGCACTCTGGTATCTTTCTCTGCTCTCTAGTGTCCTGTTATTTCTATAGTTTATCCACGCCTTTTTACTTTGCTGCTTAGCTAGCCTACATCTCTGGTTAAATCATGGGTTTCTCATCTGCATTTCGTTGTTTTCCTTTTGGACCGGGACAAACTTGTCTGCTACCTCCACATCATTTCCTCTCATGCTTGTGGGTTCCCTGACATGCTGGCTTTAGAAGTTTCTTGTCGCCACCTCCAATAGTTTAGTTCTCCATCTATCCTCACCTCCATGCGGTTCCTTGTTCTCCCAGTCTATCCTTCCATGATTGAAGTCCTTCATGATGAGCAGATGGGATCTATTTCTACAAGCAGCAAAGGCTGTCCTCTCGATTATAGTGTTAACTGCCATGTTGTTGTTGTCATACGCTTGCCTGGGTCTTCTGTTATTGGGTGGAGGGTTACATATCACTGCTACTACTATTCATGGTCCTCCCATTGTCACGGTGCCTGTTATGTAGTCTCTGAATCCCTCGCAGCCTGCGATAGCCATCTCCTTGAAACTCCATTCTTTTCTCATTAGTAGGGACACTCCGCCTCCTTCCCTACCTTCCCTCTCTTTCCTTATAACTGTGTAGTCCTGGGGAAACACCACATTTGTTATGATTCCTGAGAGTTTTGTTTCTGTGAGTCCGATTATATCTGGGTTCACTTCTTGTGCTCTTTCCCTTAGTTCACTTGCCTTGCTCGTAATTCCCTCTTTAATCTCATGAGAAATTCAGGAATATTTTTTTCTTTACTGTTAATATTTTAAATAAATGCTATTTTATATCATAATTCTTTTTCGTGACGAATTGGAGCATATCGTTCACTGTTTTACATGATACTTCTTGGGTGTGAGTTTACAGTTGCATATGTGCCTGGAGACCGTTCAGGCTTGTTTGCATATATATATATATATATATATATATATATATATATATATATATATATATATATATATATATATATATATATATATATATATATATATGTGTCGTACCTAGTAGCCAGAACGCACTTCTCAGCCTACTATGCAAGGCCCGATTTGCCTAATAAGCCAAGTTTTACTGAATTAATATATTTTCTCTAATTTTTTTCTTATGAAATGATAAAGCTACTCATTTCATTATGTATGAGGTTAATTTTTTTTATTGGAGTTAAAATTAACGTAGATATATGACCGAACCTAACCAATCCTACCTAACCTAACCTAACCTATCTTTATAGGTTAGGTAACCAAAAAAGTTAGGTTAGGTTAGGTAGTCGAAAAACATCTAATTCATGAAAACTTGGCTTATTAGACAAATCGGGCCTTGCATAGTAGGCCGAGAAGTGTGTTCTGGCTACTAGGTATGACATATATATATATATATATATATATATATATATATATATATATATATATATATATATATATATACATATATATATTTGTGTGTGTGTGTGGGTTCTCTGTAAACTGTAGCATTGCAATAAAGTAAGATAAAAACAAAACATACAAAAAAATAATGGGGGTGGTAGAAGAAAAGAATAAAGTATTCAGTGAGAATCCACAAGATCTTCACTGAATGCTCTTTGTTTTCTTCTTCGAGGATGTGGGTCCCTGCAATTGCACCAGAGGTGGTACCCTTAATATATATATATATATGTATATATATATATATATATATATATATATATATATATATATATATATATATATATATATATATATATAAGCGGGTATTAAGACCGTGTTTAAAAGTTTAATAGCTAAAATATTAAAATAATCGGTGTCATTTTGTTTTAATAGTTCTTCATGGATTTCAATTTTGTTATTTAATGTTTATATTTCATATTATTTCTGATATTTTTGTCCTTCCCGCAAACACTCACGGACCCTTCGTGTGAACCCTTCCTGGCACACCTGTGGACCCTTCCCGGCACACACCTGTGGACCCTTCCTGGCACACACCTGTGGACCCTTCCTGGCACACACCTGTGGACCCTTCCTGGCACAAATGTGGCCCCTTCCTGGCACACACCTGTAGACCCGTCCTGGCACACACCTGTGGACCCTTCCTGACTCACATGTGGACCCTTCCTGGCACACCTGTGGACCCTTCCTGGCACACCTGTAAACCCTTCCTGACACACTTGTGGACCCTACCTGACACACCTGTGAACCCTTCCTGGCACACCTGTGGACCCTTCCTGGCACACACCTGTAGACCCTTCCTGGCACACACCTGTGGACCCTTCCTGGCACACCTGTGGATCCTTCCTGGCACACCTGTGGACCCTTCCTGACACACCTGTGGACCCTTCCTGACACACCTGTGGACCCTTCCTGACACACCTGTGGACCCTTCCTGACACACCTGTGGACCCTTACTGACTCACATGTGGACCCTTCCTGGCACACCTGTGGACCCTTCCTGGCACACCTGTGGACCCTTCCTGGCACACCTGTAGACCCTTCCTGGCACACCTGTGGACCCTTCCTGGCACACCTGTGGACCCTTCCTGATATACCTGTAGACCCTTCCTGGCACACACCTGTAGACCCTTCCTGGCACACACCTGTGGACCCTTCCTGGCACACCTGTGGATCCTTCCTGGCACACCTGTGGACCCTTCCTGACACACCTGTGGACCCTTCCTGACACACCTGTGGACCCTTCCTGACACACCTGTGGACCCTTCCTGGGACACCTGTGGACCCTTCCTGACACACCTGTGGACCCTTCCTGGCACACCTGTGGACCCTTCCTGGTACACCTGTGGACCCTTCCTGGCACACACCTGTAGACCCGTCCTGGCACACACCTGTGGACCCTTCCTGACTCACATGTGGACCCTTCCTGGCACACATGTGGACCCTTCCTGACACACATATGGACCCTTCCTGGCAAACTGTTTGAAAACCGCTGCCGTAGAGGAAGGAAGGTAGAGGATGTTGGAACAACAACCCTGTTGCCAACTGAGAACTAGTACCATGGTTCCAAAATAGCTGAGGGAGAGTGTAGTCGTTCAAGGAAGGGGTCGAGATTGGGAGGTTGGAAGAGGGAAGGAAAGAGGTCGAGGATGGGAGGGGAAGAAAGAGAGAAACTCTGTCACTGTAAATCTCAAAAACAAGGTTTGAGAGGTGAGTTAATGAGTGAAATGGAGGAAAGTGTGTGAAATGGGTAGAGGGTGTGGAATGTTGAAGTGTGGAATGGTGTACAATATGGGAAGGGAGCGATGAGTTCATATAAATGGTACATGGAGACAAAGGGTGACGGATGGAGTGTGAGGAGGTGATAGAGGGAGGGGCTGAGAGATGAATGGAGAGACGTGTAAAAAGAGAACAATGAGAGAGAGAGAGAGAGAGAGAGAGAGAGAGAGAGAGAGAGAGAGAGAGAGAGAGAGAGAGAGAGAGAGAGAGAGAGAGAGAGAGAGAGAGAGAGAGAGAGAGAGAGAGATTATGGTGACGCCTAATGTTCGGATAGAGTACCAAAAGGTTCTCCCCCCTTCCCCCCCCCCTCCTCCCCCGGACCAGCAGGTCCCGCGGGGCAGCGTTAACAACACCACTATTGGCTGTCTGTTGGACACCATTTACAATTTTACAAAAGTTATCAAATCCGGTGTTACAAGCGGTGCTTGTGCCGTACGCGCACCCTCCAAGAACCCCGTCTTCTCGCCTAATACGTCGCATTTCGTACGGAATTTGATTATTCGTTAAAAAAAAAGATGTATCAGTGTCAATTAAAGCACCGTAATAATGGCGTTTTCTATGCATCGGCCTCCATAGGTTAGATGGGTTGCTTGGGTTTGCACGTTTATGGCTAGTCAAAACAGTTGCATTTTTATAAGGAGTGGCCAATTCAGGGATCACTCAAGCGAGTCTTACTATCTCCGTGTGGGAGATAAAGCCAGGTGAAGTATATACAACAATGGTTAATAATAACTCCAAAGAACTCATTCACGCCTTTAGAAACACTATATATATATATATATATATATATATATATAGTTTGTGAAGTGTGAAGCAGTCTCTTCCAACCCAGACATCATAGCTAAAATATGGTCTGCCTTGCTTGTAGCTCATGCCATTAGGGCTGTGAAGAGCACTCTCCTTGGAGCCCCCTTCGGGTCTAACGCCATTGAGGAGATCTTTGATAAGAAAATCACAGACCTCAGGCGGATGGAAGATAGAATAGGTGACATCGATGCCCACGATGCTTTATATCTCCTACCTAAATGCTTATTCCTTCCGAGGCTAACCTACTATCTAAGGTACGCCCCATCCTACGACAGCCCAAAGCTTGAAGAGTATGACCAATTACTGAAGACCATGCTAGAAAAAGTTGTTAACCTCTCCCAAAATGAATGCCAATGGAATCCAGCCACTCTTCCTGTCGGGCTTGGCGGCTTGGGTGTCCGCACCGTCACCCAAATTGCTGTCCCAGCCTTCCTGTCTTCCTCTTCAGCATCAGATGACCTGGTTAAGGAAATTCTACCTGACAACCTGTGTGACTTAGCGGGGATACAGGACCCCCCACTACATGGAATGCGACACAAAATGGGGTACCATTTCAGACCCAGAACTCAGACCAACCATGTTGAAAGCCAAAAAACAATCCAGCTGGGACAGCCACATTGTAGACAAAGAAACCACAGCTTTACTAGAGGCAGCAACGACCCCCAGTGATCGTGCACGCCTCACAGCTGTGCAGGCTCCCCATGCAGGAGACTTCCTTTGGGTAGTCCCTATGTCTACGACAGGCACACGTCTTGATCCGCAAGAGTTCCGTATTGCAGTCGCTCTCCGTCTTGCTGCCCCTATCCACACTGTTCATTGGTGTATTTGCGGTGAGGCAGAGGCAGACGAATATGGATTGCATGGCCTGTACTGTGAAAAATCTGGTGGTTGGCACTCTAGACACGACGAAGTCAATCCTATCATTAAGAAGAGCCTTGCCTGCCCGGTGTCTAGCGGAGAGAGAGCCTTGCAATCTATTGAACCGTGATTCTGTTAGCTTTGCCGGCCGACCAGACGGAATCACACTGCGCCCGTGGAAGGGTGGCAGACAGAAGGCATGGGACTTTACTTGTGTATCCTCCCTGACAACCATATACATCAACCTCTTTGAATGCCAAGAAGGAGCCGCAGCGACACACAGAGAAAGAGACAAGTGAACCAAGTACGGTGAATTAGATCATCGGTACAACTTGGTTCCAATAGGATCTGAGACCCTAGGCCCATGGGGAGAGAGTGCAAGAAGGGTTCTTAAGGATCTAGGTTCCAGGCTCAGTGACACTACAAGAGACCCTAGAGTGGCAAGTTTTCTCTTCCAGCGCCTCAGTGTCGCGATCCAGAAGAGAAATGCCCGCTGCATCCTCGGTTCCTGCCCGGCGCCGGAGGAGTTCCAAGAAATCTACAGCCTCTAGGAAACAAACTTCCGCTTATGTCCTCTTAATGTTCATTTTTTGTAAACAATCATATATGTAACTGTATAATCCTGTTTAATAAAATGTACATCATAAAAAGGGGGGGGGGGATATGAGAAATTAACACTCATACGTATTCAGAGTTAAATGGCAAGTTTTTCTCTGAATGCTCTGTGTTCCCTTCTTTGAGGCTGTGAGTCCCTACAATTGCACCAGAGGTGGTCCCCCCTATATATATATATATATATATATATATATATATATATATATATATATATATATATATATATATATATATATATATATATATATATATATATATATATATATGCAATTGACGATCACAAAACACTGATCATTTTATGCAGAAAATCCACAGAGAAATATGAAAGAAAGTGAACGTTTCGGCCTATTAAAGCCGTTGTCAACACCAGACTTCAGTCTGGTGTTTTAACAACAACGGTTTTAACAACAACACAGTCTGGTGTTGACAACGGTTTTAATAGGCCGAAACGTTCACTTTCTTTCATATTTCTCTGTGGATTTTCCGCATATATATATATATATATATATTATTAAATATGACCGAAAGAGTAATATTAATAATTATAACACGAATTTTCTCAATATTTCTTATGGTTTTTTTTCACTGTTGATGGTAATTGACAAATCAATTCTCCAAAATTCATTTTTATTTCTAGTCTGACGCGACACTTGAACGCGTTTCGTAAGAATTTATTGCATTTTCAAAGACTTTAGTTTACACACACACACACAACTATAATTTTGCAAACGCTAAACAGAGTTTAAACAGCTTTGATTTTATACCTGCATTTGGGTGAGGTGATATGTTACAACAGTTTTGGATGAGGTGAAAACAAACTTTCAACACAAGACAGAACACGAAACAATGGGTATAATATTTTGTAAGTTAAAGGGAAGAATGGAAGTAACTGCAAAGGGCCTATTGGCCCATATTTCTTGATGCTTCTATATTGGTGCGGAGTCTTGAAGTGGGTAGAATATAGTTGTGCATTAATTGACTGTTGATTGCTGGTGTCGACTTCTTAATGTGTAGTGCCTCGCAGATATCAAGCCACCTGCTATCGCTGTATCTATCGTTGATTTCCGTGTTTTTTGTTAAGACTTCTCTGGTGATGGTCTGGTTGTGGGAAGAGATTATATGTTCCTTAATGGAGCCCTGTTGCTTATGCATCGTTAATCGCCTGGAAAGAGATGTTGTTGTCTTGCCTATATACTGAATTCTTTGAGGCTTACATTCCCCAAGTGGGTATTTGAAGGTATAGATGACATTAAAGAGTCTCTTTTAAAGCGTTCTGTTTTGTGTCTGGAGAGTTTCTCATGAGTAAGTTGGCCGTTTTCTTGGTTTTATAGTAAATCGTCAATTGTATCTTCTGATTTTTGTCTGTAGGGATAACGTTTCTATTAACAATATCTTTCAGGACCCTTTCCTACGTTTTATGAGCTGTGGAAAAGACGTTCCTGTAAAATAGTCTAATAGGGGGTACAGGTGTTGTGTTAGTTGTCTCTTCAGAGGTTGCATGGCGTTTCACCTTCCTTCTTATGATGTCTTCAACGAAACCATTGGAGAAGCCGTTGTTGACTAGGACCTGCCTTACCCTACAGAGTTCTTCATCGACTTGCTTCCATCCTGAGCTGTGGCTGAGAGCACGGTCGACATAAGCGTTAACGACACTCCTCTTGTACCTGTCTGGGCAGTCACTGTTGGCATTGAGGCACATTCCTTTGTTTGTTTCCTTAGTGTAGACTGCAGTGTGGAAACCTCCGCTCCTTTCCATGACTGTTACATCTAGAAAGGGGAGCTTCCCATCCTTCTCCATCTCGTAAGTGAAACGCAACACAGAATTCCGCTCAAATGCCTCCTTCAGCTCCTGCAGAAGCTGAAGCGATTAACGATGCATAAGCAACAGGGCTCCATTAAGGAACATATAATCTCTTCCCACAACCAGACCATCACCAGAGAAGTCTTAACAAAAAACACGGAAATCATCGATAAATACAGCGATAGCAGGCGGCTTGATATCTGCAAGGCACTACACATTAAGAAGTCGACACCAGCAATCAACAGCCAATTAATGCACAACTATATTCTACCCACTTCAAGACTCCGCACCAATATAGAAGCATCAAGAAATATGGGCCAATAGGCCCTTTGCAGTTACTTCCATTCTTCCCTTTAACTTACAAAATATTATACCCAGTGTTTCGTGTTCTGTCTTGTGTTGAAAGTTTGTTTTCACCTCATCCAAACTCATCTTTAACTTAAAATAATATTATACCCATTGTTTCGTGTTCTGTCTTATGTTGAAAGTTTGTTTTCACCTCATCCAAAACTGTTGTAACATATCATCTCACCCAAATGCAGGTATAAAATCAAAGCTGTTTAAACTTTGTTTAGCGTTTGCAAAGTTATAGTTGTGTGTGTGTGTAAACTAAAGTCTTTCAAAATGTAATAAGTTCTTACGAAACGCGTTCTAGTGTCGCGTCAGACTAGAAATAAAAATGAATTTTGGAGAATTGATTTTTCAATTACCATCAACAGTGAAAAAAAAACATAAGAAATATTGAGAAAATTCGTGTTATAATTATTAATCTTACTTTTTCGGTCATATTTAATAATATATATATATATATATATATATATATATATATATATATATATATATATATATATATATATATATATATATATATATATATATATATATATATATATATATATATATATATGCGAACAAGCCAGAATGGTCCCCTGGACAATATGCAACTGAAAACTCACACCCCAGAAGTGACTCGAACCCATACTCCCAGAAGCAACGCAACTGGTATGTACAAGACGCCTTAATCCACTTGACCATCACGACCGGACAAAATGAGGTGATAGCCGAGGCTATTTGAACCACCCCACCGCCGGCACTCGGATAGTTATCTTGGGCATAGCATTTTACCAAATCACCTCATTCTTAGGGGCACACGTGAGGAACACAAATGCGAACAAGCCAGAATGGTCCCCTGGACAATATGCAACTGAAAACTCACACCCCAGAAGTGACTCGAACCCATACTCCCAGAAGCAACGCAACTGGTATGTACAAGACGCCTTAATCCACTTGACCATCACGACCGGACAAAATGAGGTGATAGCCGAGGCTATTTGAACCACCCGAGGCTATTTGAATGAGGTGATTTGGTAAAATGCTATGCCCAAGATAACTATCCGAGTGCCGGCGGTGGGGTGGTTCAAATAGCCTCGGCTATCACCTCATTTTGTCCGGTCGTGATGGTCAAGTGGATTAAGGCGTCTTGTACATACCAGTTGCGTTGCTTCTGGGAGTATGGGTTCGAGTCACTTCTGGGGTGTGAGTTTTCAGTTGCATATTGTCCAGGGGACCATTCTGGCTTGTTCGCATTTGTGTTCCTCACGTGTGCCCCTAAGAATGAGGTGATTTGGTAAAATGCTATGCCCAAGATAACTATCCGAGTGCCGGCGGTGGGGTGGTTCAAATAGCCTCGGCTATCACCTCATTTTGTCCGGTCGTGATGGTCAAGTGGATTAAGGCGTCTTGTACATACCAGTTGCGTTGCTTCTGGGAGTATGGGTTCGAGTCACTTCTGGGGTGTGAGTTTTCAGTTATATATATATATCATAGGTGAATGTATATAAAATATAAGAGCGTTAAGGTGCTGCTCAATATCCCGTGAAGGTCACATATGAGACACGAGGAGAGAGCCGCGAGAACAGGGCAGCGAGAGGAAAAGGGAAAACGAATTAATTAATGTTTGTGTCTGAAGGTTAGAGAATATCTTCTGGTTCCCTCATTGTGGTTCCCGGGGATAGTATCCAGGCGGTACAGTGTGTCCCTCCCTCCTCTCTCCCTTCCCTCTAACTCACCCTCCCTCTCTCCCATCTCTAGCCCCTTTCCTCTCTCCCATCTCACACTCCTTCCTTCTCTCCCACCCCCTCCATTTCTCCCCTTTCACACCCTCTCCTTCCATTCCACAACTCACCCCCACTCGGGAGTGGGAGCCGAGCGGAGAGCACGCTGGCCTTGTGATCCTGTGGTCCCGGGTTCGATCCCGGGCGCCGGCAAGAAACAATGGGCAGAGTTTCTTTCACCCTATGCCCCTGTTACCTAGCAGTAAAATAGGTACTTGGGTGTTAGTCAGCTGTCATGGGCTGCTTCCTGGGGGTGAAGGC
>NC_091212.1:24363438-24365938 GCF_040958095.1 Procambarus clarkii
CGGGATCTCACCATGGGAATTGAAAGAGTGTGCAGAGGCACTTTGCTTGCCACTCTCCATAGTGTATAGTAGGTCACTAGAAACGGGAGACCTACCAGAAATATGGAAGACGGCGAATGTGGTCCCAATATACAAAATGGGTGACAGACAAGAGGCACTGAACTACAGGCCAGTGCCCTTGACTTGTACACCATGCAAGGTGATGGAGAAGATCGTGAGAAAAAACCTGGTAGCACATCTGGAGAGAAGGGACTTCGTGACAAATCGCCAACATGGGTTCAGTGAGGGTAAATCTTGCGTTACAGGTTTAATAGAGTTCTACGACCAGGTGACAAAGAATAAGCAAAAAAGAGAAGGCTGGGCGACCTTCATTTTCTTGGACTGTCGGAAAGCCTTTGACACAGTACCCCATAAGAGGCTGGTACATAAGCTGGAGAGACAGGCGGGAGTGACTGGTAAGGTGCCCCAGTGGATAAGGGAGTATCTAAGAAATAGGAAGCAGAGAGTTACAGTGAAGGGTGAGACCTCAGATTGGCGTGAAGTCACCAGTGGAGTCCCACAGGGCTCTGTACTCGGACCTATCCTGTTTTTGATATACGTGAATGATCTCCCGGAGGGAATAGACTAATTCCACCCAATGTTTGATGATGCCAAAATTATGAGAAGGGTTAAGACAGAGGAGGACTGCATGAAACTTCCAGAAGACCTAGACAAACTGAAGGAATGGTCGAACAAGTGGTTGTTAGAGTTTAACCCAAGCAAATGTAATGTAATGAAGATAGGTGTTGGGAGCAGGAGACCAGATACAAGGTATCATTTGGGAGATGAAATTCTTCAAGCGTCAGAGAGAAAGACTTGGAGGTTGATATCACGCCAGACCTGTCCCCTGAAGCCCATATCAAGAGGATAACATCAGCGGCATACGCCAGGTTGGCCAACATAAGATCGGCATTTAGAAACTTGTGTAACAAATCATTCAAAACATTATATACCACATATGTCAGACCAATCCTGAAGTATGTAGCTCCAGCGTGAAGTCCGTCTCTAGTCAAGCATAAGACTAAACTGGAGAAGGTTCAATGGTTTGCCACCAAACTAGTACCCGAGCTAGGTATGAGCTACGAGGAGAGACAACGGGAGTTAAACCTCACGTCGCTGGAAGACAGAAGAATTAGGGAGGACATAATCACCACATACAAGATTCTCTAAGGAATTGATAGGGTAGATAAGGACATGCTATTTAACACAAGGGGCTTACTCACTAGGGGACACAGATGGAAATTGAGTGCTCAAATGAGCCACAGAGATATTAGAAAGAACTATTTTAGTGTCAGAGTGGTTGATAAATGGAATGCATTAGGAAGTGATATGGTGGAGGCTGACTCCATACACAGTTTCAAGTGTAGATATGATAGAGCCCAGTAGGCTCAGGAATCTATACTCCTGTTGATTGACGGTTGAGAAGCGGGACCAAAGAGCCAGAGCTCAACCCCTGCAAGCACAAATAGGTGAGTACATAAACACACACACACACACACACACACACACACACAGACACACACACACACACACACACACACACACACACACACACAGGGAGCCGGTGGCCGAGAGGACAGCACGTTGTACACGTGATCCTGTGGTCCCGGGTTCGATCCCGGGCGCCGGCGAGAAACGATGGGCAGAGTTTCTTTCACCCTATGCCCCTGTTACCTAGCAGTAAATAGGTACCTGGGAGTTAGTCAGCTGTCACGGGCTGCATCCTGGGGTGTGTGTGGTGTGGAGAAAAATATGTAGTAGAAACAGTTGATTGACAGTTGAGAGGCGGGCCGAAAGAACAGAGCTCAACCCCCCGCAAGCACAACTAGGTGAATACACACACACACACACACACACAAGGGGCCTCGTAGCCTGGTGGATAGCGCGCAGGACTCGTAACAGATAAGGGCTGGGACTATATAAGACTGGATAAGGACTCGTCACGGGCTGCTTCCTGGGGTGTGTGTGTGTGGTGTGGGAAAAAAAAAAAAAAAAAAAAGTAGTTAGTAAACAGTTGATTGACAGTTGAGAGGCGGGCCGAAAGAGCAAAGCTCAACCCCCGCAAAAAAAACACAACTAGTAAACACACACACACACACACACATATATATATATATATATATATATATATATATATATATATATATATATATATATATATATATATATATATATATATATATATAACTTTAGAACACTTTCCCACCAGGAGACTCGAACCCAAGCCAGCACAGAAGCCTTCCAGCAACTGGCATAACAGGTACGCCTTAACCCTCTCCACCACCAGCTCAGACCCTTAAAAGAGATGGTAATTTCGGAGTATTTAAATACACCAAAGATCACCACCTCCCAAGAGCACTAGAGCAAGTGAGGGGTCATTTAGACGTTAATTTCATCAAGTCCCTGTTAATATGGGAAGACACAGTGTCTATGCTTAAGGCACAACTCTCCTAAACACGAG
>NC_091212.1:24368438-24418438 GCF_040958095.1 Procambarus clarkii
TGTAACTAATTTCCATACACACTCGAGAGGTGTAACCCAGTTCCTCAGTGTATATACATTCAGAGTTTACTTCAGTTTTGGTCTATTTTTAATACTAAAATATACTTTCTGGTGGGTTATTAAAGTATACTATAATAACCCACCAGAGGATGATAGGCTTTAAGCTCAACAGGAAGCCAGTCCGTGGTTGTCTGGTTGTGTACAGTGTAGTTACTTGTTGGGCTTGAGAGGAGGCGAAGTGAGGGTCACCATCGGGGGGGGGGGGGGGGGGGGGGGAGGGGGGACGCCAACACAAACATCTCATCGACTTCCTGCATCTTCTCGATGCTTCCTGATGTTGACATGTGTTCAGTCGCGCTGTTTTTCTCCTCTTGATCTTTTCAGCAGATTCTGTCCACGTCGTGTTCTGGAGTGATCCTGTCCACGTCGTGTTCTGGAGTGATCCTGTCCACGTCGTGTTCTGGAGTGATCCTGTCCACCTCGTGTTCTGGAGTAATCCTGTCCACGTCGTGTTCTGGAGTGATCCTGTCCACGTCGTGTTCTGGAGTAATCCTGTCCACGTCGTGTTCTGGAGTAATCCTGTCCACGTCGTGTTCTGGAGTGATCCTGTCCACGTCGTGTTCTGGAGTAATCCTGTCCACGTCGTGTTCTGGAGTAATCCTGTCCACGTCGTGTTCTGGATTAATCCTGTCCACGTCGTGTTCTGGAGTAATCCTGTCAACGTCGTGTTCTGGAGTAATCCTGTCCACGTCGTGTTCTGGAGTAATCCTGTCCACGTCGTGTTCTGGAGTAATCCTGTCCACGTCGTGTTCTGGAGTAATCCTGTCCACGTCGTGTTCTGGAGTAATCCTGTCCACGTCGTGTTCTGGAGTAATCCTGTCCACGTCGTGTTCTGGAGTAATCCTGTCAACGTCGTGTTCTGGAGTGATGCTACTCATCTTATTTTTCAATATTTGTTGTTTTCCTACTGGCTTCCTTTCTTGTCTGATTGCATGAGTGTCTCCAGTTGTTGTTTTTGTGTTCGTAACTGACCTAGCTAGAGGCCTCGTAACTCTGACCTTGTGGCCTCGTAACTCTGACCTTGTGGCCTCGTAACTCTGACCTTGTGGCCTCGTAACTCTGACCTTGTGGCCTCGTAACTCTGACCTAGCTAAGGCCTCGTAACTCTGACCTAGCTAAGGCCTCGTAACTCAGACCTAGCTAAGGCCTCGTAACTCTGACCTTGTGGCCTCGTAACTCTGACCTTGTGGCCTCGTAACTCTGACCTTGTGGCCTCGTAACTCTGACCTTGTGGCCTCGTAACTCTTGACCTTGTGGCCTCGTAACTCTGACCTAGAGGCCTCGTAACTCTGACCTAGAGGTCAAGTCTAAATAGCGTTAGGACACAACATCTTCAAGTAGTCATACATAATATTTAGCTTAACAGGTTATGATAATCTTTACCGAATACGGATTCAATAGCGACACGTGTGACGTTGACGGCGTGTATTGGGCGACACTCTCAGGATGTAACTCGGGCGATGATGACAGTTCCGTCCCGGTCTCATCCATCCTGTCTTCTCTTCCTGTTGGTTTCCCGCTGAGGAGGACCTCCGGCGGGCGGGGGAAGGTGGAACGCCCATCTCTCTCTCTCTCTCTCTCTCTCTCTTCCTTTTTGTAAATTGCCTTTTATTTTTCCTGTTTCTTACTCACGCCATCAACGCCTTCGCTCTATCTCCGAAACCTAGACTTAAGGTTTGGTTTTACACATGTTTCCAATACCCTAGACGCCTTTGTTGTCACGTCAGATCTACACGTCCTCTGCCCTCCGTCACTCGACTCCCACCCTAGCTCACACACCCACTCTCACCCACCCCCCTTCCTCCCTTGCCACAGATACCCTAAGATTCCTTCTCCTTTGCGCCACTTCGACTCCATCTTGATCTATCCTCAATGTCATTTCAACCTTATCTTGATCTATCTTCAACGTCACTTCTACTCCATCCTCATCTATCCTCAACGTCACTTCGACTTTCTTTCCACCCTACGACGCTCCCTTAACGCAATTCCTGATTTTCCTTCGTTTCCCCTTGGTTTCCCCTCTATACGCCTCGTACAAGTAGAATGTGTGACCAAAAGCTCAGGCGTAGGGAAAGGACAAACAAGGAAGCTGTTCCTTCTTCCTGTCCTTTGAAGGAGTTGGGGGAGGAAGGAGACAGATGGGAATAGGGGGTCGGCGACCGGATAGAAGCCACATAATAGTGCGACCTCCTGATGGGGATTTCCTGATGTGGACCTCGTGATGAAAACTTCTTGGGACCTTCTAATGGTAACCTCCTGGTGGCGGCCTCCTCACTGGGATCTTTAACAGATGCAGTTAACTTAACCACAACATAACACTGCCAGTGTTGTAGGTCACGGGTGGCGATGAACCTTTGAGAGTGTGGCAGAGTTGGCAATAGTCTGCTAGAAAAATGATCTCGCGTGCCAATGGAAATTTTGAGCTGGATGCAGACGATGAGTCACAATAACGTGGATGATGTTAACCAAACCACACACTAGAAGGTGAAGGGACGACGACGTTTCGGTCCGTCCTGGACCATTCTCAAGTCTATTGTCACAATCGACTTTTGAGCTGGAGATTATAATTCTTATTATAGTTGTATTTTACCATTTTTCGTTTTTGTAAAGGAGAGAATAAAATGATTGAAAGCATTCTTAAACAAAGTTGTTTAGGCAACCAATAACTCTTATGAATTCAATAAAATGGAGCCTAACAGGAGCAAGCTAAAGCTGAAGAAAACATTCCATACCCAATTACTACCGATTCTTAATATATAAATAAATCCCCTTGTCTTATTTGTCTTTTCCTAACATATACTTGAATTTATGAGGGCTACCATGCACAATGAAATCATATTAACGCCATGTATAAATGAGGAAATCAGTAAAAAATCAAGTATCTAATTCTTATGATATTAAAGTATCTAATTCAGGGTTAATTAAACATCTAATTTTTAACCTATTAAAGTATCAAATTTTTAATCTATTAAAGTATCTCATTCTTAATCTATTAAAGTATTCTTCTTAATCTAATAATTAGAGATAAGATCCAAAGATAAAGATTTAGGCCACATTACCTAATAAAGCTCCCCGCCCCCGCCCCCCAAAGAAAAAACCCACCTATAAAAGTGTCAACATAGGCAGAAAACTCCGCACAAAACGTTGGGACCAAAAAATATAGTGACCCCCTCCATGTAGAGTTCCGGCTGACACCCCCTCACACTCTCCTGACGACGGCTGACAACCCCGTGACCGATGACCTGAGGCAGGAGGGTTAGTGACCAGGGGGAGGTGGTGGTGCCGGGATGGTGGTTGTGGTGGTGAGGATGGTGGTAGAGGTGGTGATGCTGGTAGTTGTGGTGGAAGGGGTAGTGGGAAGCATACCTATACGTGCTTACCTAATAGTGATTCCTTGATAGTGAGGCCAATCTTTGCGCTTAATAGGCATTTGTTATGTAACAATTTAACTGTCTTGATTTTCGAATTATTTGTCGAATCTGACCTTAACGTTGTGGGTGGAGGTGGCTTCCACAACTTCTTCTTTCAGGTCTTTCCACTTGTTTACCAGCCGTACAGGGTACCAGTATTTCCTTATTACATTCCTTCGGCTCATTTGTGTCTCCAGCTTTTCTGTGTCCTCTGGCCTACTTTCTCTCAATTTAAAAATTCTGTCCTTATCTACCCTGTATATTCTTCTCAGTATCTTGTACGTTGTAATAATTTCATCTTTTCATTATCTTCTCTGTGGTGGTGAGATTTAGTTCCCAATCCGCGTTGCTTAAACCGCTCATTACTGACAATATTCTTGTCGCAAACCTCTGCACTTTTAACATTTTGTTTTGTGCTTCATAAGATGCGAACTGGAGGCCGGTGTCACATATTACAGTATCGTCCTAACACAGGCTGTGTACACTGCCTTGACTCTCAGTATTTAGGTTTTAAGTGACGTTCTAAATATTTTCCTCTTTTCGATTCCTGTAGTTGTCTTCCCCTTATGGTGTAAATACCTCCTAGTCTTTTTTCTATCTTTTCCTTTTTCATTACTTTACACATGCTGGGATTGAACACTAAGAGCCCTTTGTCGACCCACTCCTGGAGTTCGTCAAGGTCCTCCTGTAGCTATATGCAGTCCTCGGTTCTTACATTCTTTATTGGCGTTGTTTCACCTGCAAACATAGACATGTACGAACTCACTCCCTCGGACAGATCACTCATATAAATTACAAACAGCAGAAGTCCCAAAATCCAGCCATTGGGGACTCCACTTGTCACATCCCTCCAGCTCGACGCACTGACTGTGATCTTTCGTTTTCTGTCTTTCAAGTCCTCTGTTATCCTGTTTAGTATTTCCAAGTTATAGCAGCTTGTCTCTCCACGTTGAACACCAGCTTTTCCCGAGGAACAGTATCAAATGATTTTTGACAGTCTAGGAAAATGCAATCTACCAAGTCTTAAATTTCCTTAAACATGACATAGAACTCGAGCCTTAAGTTGATAAACATGCCATAGAACTCGATCAGTTTTGTCACATATGACTTTTTCCCTTTAAATCCATGCTGTCTTTGTGTTATAAAGATTATCCTGTCCAGCGGCTCCATTGTTCTCAACCTGATTACTTTCTTCAGCACTTTACACGGAATACTTGTCAGGAACACAGGTTTACAGTGTAGTGCCTCCTCGCCGTCCTGTTTTTTAATATTGCGACTACGTCTTTTTCCTGAATTTTGTGAGGGAGGTGGGATGGAGGGGGAGGGGGAGGGGGCTGTTTCAATGATGGTGAAGGGTTTCTGTGGTGTTTATCGCGGTTGGAGGAGTTTTGTGGTGATTATCGGGGTTGGAGGGGTTTCTGTGGTGACTATCGGGGTTGGAGGGGTTTCTGTGGTGACTATCGGGGTTGGAGGAGTTTCTGTGGTGACTATCGGGGTTGGAGGAGTTTCTGTGGAGATTATCGGGGTTGGAGGGGTTTCTGTGGTGACTATCGGGGTTGGAGGGGTTTCTGTGGAGATTATCGGGGTTGGAGGGGTTTCTATGGAGATTATCGGGTTTGGAGGGGTTTCTGTGGAGATTATCGGGGTTGGAGGGGTTTCTGTGGTGACTATCGGGGTTGGAGGGGTTTCTGTGGAGATTATCGGGGTTGGAGGGGTTTCTGTGGTGTTCGTGGGAGGGGTTTCTGTGGTGTTCGTGGGAGGGGTTTCTGTGGTGTTCGTGGGAGGGGTTTCTGTGGTAGATGCAAGTGGTGGAGAGTTCTGTGACGATTGTTGGAGGTTGAGAGTTTCTTTGGGAGGTGGAGGGGGTTCTGTTTGAAGTTGAAGGTTTGTGTGGTGGTTGTGGAGGGTCCGGGAGGGAGGCGAACAGACAGACTGAGCAGCGGAAAGGTACATAGACAGGCGGAAGGAAACACTGTCTGCTTCTGCTGCTGATGATGATTATGTTTCCGTTAATGGTGTCGATGGTGATGCTGATGTGGCTGGTGCTTGTCCATGGTGACCTCTCACCATCTTGATGTCGCTACTGCTGTTGCTAATGACGATGATGTTGCTTCAATTGTGGTTGCTAATGATGCCGTTCAATTGTCCTCTAATTGCGCAAAGAAAAGCTGCCAAAAAACAGCTGTTTCAGGCATTTAAATATTTTTGGATTTAACAAACAACTACGCCTCCAGTGATATCGTTTCGAACACCATAGGGAGTCAAAGACATCGAATTGAATATTTTTCGAACACGCAATAAAATCTTCTGTGTTGAACTATTGTAAATCTAAGTGCAACTTTTACCATAATAATAGCATCAATGTAAAGATGATTATATTGATAATGCAAATCTATGCCAGTGTTCTATAGTAATGTAAGTGGAAGTGTAATTGTAAGTGATCTGTAGTAACTTTAGCGGTCTGTCGTAAAGTGAATGGTATATAGAGTATACTCTCAATATAAGTGACTTTACTGGAATATAAGTGGTTTATTGTAAATATATAAGTAGTTTGTAAGTGAATATCGGTGTCAAGTGAATATAAGTGAGTATAAGTAGACTGAAGTGAATATAAGTGGTCTGAAGTGAGTCAGTAGTCCTAAGGGAATATACCTTCCCTTTCCCCGTAGCTGCCCGTACGCTGTGCGTGTTAGTGGTTTGGCAACATGCAACAATATTAATATTATGTAATCTCATAAACCCATTGTACCGTCTTGCAAATAAATAAGTAAATAAATAAATAACTAAATAAATAAATAAATTACTTAATTAATTAATTAATAACCTAACCTAACCAAATTTAGAATACTACACTCACCATCAGCAATCCTCCTAACCCAACCTAATCAAGCCTAACCTAACCTACTTATCCTCCCCTAACCTAACCAAATCAAACTAGATTTTACTTAAATTAACCAAACCAAAATAGTCCTATCCTAGCCAAATTAGACATTACCTAGTCTAGCCAAGTTAGATCTAACCAAACCTATCCTAACCTAAGCAAGCATACAATGCTACTGTTACTTTGACTTCCTGTTAGAGTTGGATATTTAATTTCTGTATATTAAAATTAACTCTATATTTATTACACGAGTTTGTAATTCAGTCATCTGTAATACGTATATACCAATGACCTCCTTCAACTGGTGTATGACCCATAATTACTTACGTTCATGACTGCGCTTCCGCTTTATTTAAAAAATAATAATTACACCAGCAGCCTAATACGTAATTGATTACATAATTGATATTGTTGATTTATGCAGTGATATTCGCGCTAAATTAAAATTCCAAAATGAGTTCCACAACTGTAATATATCTAAAATTAGACCAATTTAACTTTCTAAACTATTTATGGAATATATGAAACGTGCTGGTAGCGCGTTGGAGTCGTTTTGGGCCGAGGAAACTATTGGTGAACCGGGTGTGTTGATTGTGGCGACAGCTTCTAGTAATAGACCGGGAACTATGGCTCGGTGCCAGGATCCATCAAGTAATTACACAACTGCTTGTGAAACCTGTACGCCATTTCTTAATCACGGTGGCTTTGTTTACATGTATTAAACAGTTCACAAGCTTGAAAACTTCACAACCCTGACATGTTCTATTTCACATTTGACCTTGAACTATATCCCTCGTATCAACCTTGATCTGCGGCCTTAACAAGTGACCTTGACTTGTGATCTCCCTTAAGGCATTAATTAGCATATATCGCCCCATATAAAGCCTTCTATACGCTCCGTAACTGTGACAGGCAAGAAAATGAACTGCGCACTCTCTCAAGTGAAGATGCTTATTCCTGCCACTTTAGGTGCCAAGCCGGACCGACGGCGCGGGAGGAGACACAATTACACGAACGGAATGAGAGGAAAAGAAAGAGATAAAGGAACACCTCAAGTAGTTTCAATGTCTGCATTTTACACCATAGACAGGAACGGCAACGATAACAATCTTGCGGAGAATTTGGCAAATATGTTCCTTAACCCCTTCCCAGCGCTCTCTCTCCTCATTCTCACTTTTTCATCTCTGTTACCCCATGCGCTCCCTTCTCCCTCCCCCCCCCTGGCCCCATTCACCACCTCTCTCAATCCCCTCTTCTCGTGGACCAGATGTGTTGATGGTGGCGATAGGGGCCAGCCGACAGTGGTAATGACGGAGGCTCAGAGATGCCGTCTCCCTCTTTACCTCCCTCACGCTGCTGTCACCACGGATACTCCTCCCTCACGCTGCTGTCACCACGGATACTCCTCCCTCACGCTGCTGTCACCACGGATACTCCTCCCTCACGCTGCTGTCACCACGGATACTCCTCCCTCACGCTGCTGTCACCACGGATACTCCTCCCTCACGCTGCTGTCACCACGGATACTCCTCCCTCACGCTGCTGTCACCACGGATACTCCTCCCTCACGCTGCTGTCACCACGGATACTCCTCCCTCACGCTGCTGTCACCACGGATACTCCTCCCTCACGCTGCTGTCACCACGGATACTCCTCCCTCACGCTGCTGTCACCACGGATACTCCTCCCTCACGCTGCTGTCACCACGGATACTCCTCCCTCACGCTGCTGTCACCACGGATACTCCTCCCTCACGCTGCTGTCACCACGGATACTCCTCCCTCACGTTGCTGTCACCACGGATACTCCTCCCTCACGCTGCTGTCACCACGGATACTCCTCCCTCACGCTGTTGTCACCACAGATACTCCTCCCTCACGCTGCTGTCACCACGGATACTCCTCCCTCACGCTGCTGTCACCACGGATACTCCTCCCTCACGCTGCTGTCACCACGGATACTCCTCCCTCACGCTGTTGTCACCACAGATACTCCTCCCTCACGCTGCTGTCACCACGGATACTCCTCCCTCACGCTGCTGTCACCACGGATACTCCTCCCCTCACGCTGTTGTCACCACAGATACTCCTCCCTCACGCTGCTGTCACCACAGTTGAACTGCGGAGGGCCTATTAATTGGCTGTTGATTGCTGGTGTTCACTTTTTTGACATGTAGTGCCTCGCGGATGTCGAACCGCCTGCTATCGCTGTACCTATCAATGATTTCTGTGTTGTTTGTTCAAATTTCAATGGTGATGGTCTGGTTGTGAGAAGAGATTATATGTTCCTTGAGGGAGCCCTGGTGTTTATGCATTGTTAGTCGCCTAGAAAGAGACGTTGTTATCTTGCCTATATACTGAGTTCTTTGGGGCTTACAGTCCCCAAGTGGGCATTTAAAGGCATAGACGACGTTGGTCTCCTTCAAGGTATTCTGCTTGGTGTCTGGGGAGTTTTTCATGAGTAGATTGGCCGTTTTTTTTTTGGTTTTGTAATAAATTATCAATTGTATTTGCTGATTTTTGTCTGTAGGGATAACGTTCCTATCAACAATATCTTTCAGGACCCTTTCCTCCGTTTTATGAGCCATCGAAAAGAAGTTCCTGTAAAATAGTCTAATAGGGGGTACAAGTGTTGGGTTGGTTGACTCTTCAGAGGTTGCATGGCGTTTTACCTTTCTTTTTATGTCTTCAACGAAACCATTGGAGAAGCCGTTGTTGACTAGGACCTGCCTTACCCTACAGAGTTCTTCATCGACTTGCTTAAAACCTGAGCTGTGGCTGAGAGCACGGTCTACAGTGCTGCTTACTGCTTAGCAGCACTAAGCATGTGCTGCTTAGCTCTATGTGCTAAGCAGCACATAGAGGAAATAATTCTAAAACGAATCTTCTCAATATTTCTTATGTTTTTCTTCACTGTCGAAGGTAATTGAAAAATTAACTCTCCAAAATTCATTCTTTATTTTTGGTCTGACGCATGAACGCGTTTCGCAATGCTTCTTATATTTTTAAAGACTTAGTTTACACATGACATACATGATACTTATACTCGGTTTGGGTGAGGTGATGTGGCACAAAAGTTTTGGGTGAGGTGACAGAACTATGCTAGAACATGAATCAATGGGTATGAAAACATAAGAATGGAAGTAACTGCAGAAGGCCTATTGGCCCATACTTTCTCTTGCTGCTTCTCTGTTGGTTCGGGGTCTTGAAGTGGGTAGAATATAGTTGTGCATTAATTGGCTCTTGATTGCTGGTGTTGACTTTTTGATGTGTAGGGCTTCGCTGATGTCGAGTCTCCTGCTATCGCTGTATTTATCGATGATTTCTGTCTTGCTTGTTAATTATCTCATTTGTTCATTTGTCCCTCATTTGTTTCTTTATTTTTTGCATTTGGATTTCTTATTTGTTAAATATATATGGTCAGATTTTGAAATTTGATTTGAACAAAACTTTGCACAGATCAATTATCAATTGTTGCTACAGATAAAATCAATTATCATACCTTCCAATTTGTTGTGATCTAAAATCAAATCTTTCTAAATCTCTTCAGATTTAATTTTGAGTTAATTAAGGTTAACGGCCAAAATGTTTATAATGTAATATTTCCCTAATTGATTTCATTACATCATATAACACCGGTTTATTTTATAGCTCCAAGATCATCAACATATATCTTGCTTGGTCTTAACATTACAGATTACCCATACGTCCGCCAGCACAACAGCTTTACGTAATGTGCTCTGTTGCGTGCTGCCTGATGGCATGGAAAAGCTGTCGTACCTACTAAAATGTATTTTATGTGAGTCATATCTTTCCCACAACCCACCGCTCCTGTGCCAAGTCCACTACGGGCTCACCATAGCCTGTGCTACTTGCCCTGCTCCTGTGCCAGGTAAGTAACGGGCTCACCATAGCCCGTGCTACTTGGAACTTGTTCCGAGTAGCTGAATCTATAACAACATAAAACAACTCTCTCTCTCTCTCTCTCTCTCTCTCTCTCTCTCTCTCTCTCTCTCTCTCTCTCTCTCTCTCTCTCTCTCTCTCTCTCTCTGCTTTCCTTGAGTATATTTCTAATCCGATTTATCGTTGCTGCCTGACATAATTTGCGTGTAATTTTCTCTAAAACAATGTGAATTTATTTCACTGTTTATAAGCAATATATTCTTCCTGTTAATTTAGTAATTACATTAGCCAAGATTAACAATATGGAAATATTCATAGAGGAAATAATTAAAGTTTATCAGGTTGGTTTAGTGCAGAGCCAGAGCACCCAGGGAGCATAATAACACATCCAGTATTAAATCCTTTGATATATACGAGCTCAACATGAAGGTCTTATAAGGCTGGCCTCACAGTGAGGCTCGTCTACCTCATGATATAATGATGTTACTGATACAAGTTATAATACCATGATGTGTCAATGACAATATATCCCGCCACACTGCCGCAATATTTTCATAATAATAATAATAATAATAATAATAATATTAATGTAGGAATATAGATGTGGGGGGAAAGGCTGGAATATGATCTTTGGGCGTTGTATGCCGGATGACAGCCAGGTGTGTTGCTACAGGTGTCATTGATGACAGTCAGTTGTGTTGCTACAGAAGGTGTCGTTGATGACAGCCAGTTGTGTTGCTACAGGTGTCATTGATGACAGCCAGGTGTGTTGCTACAGGTGTCATTGATGACAGCCAGGTGTGTTGCTACAGATGTCATTGATGACAGCCAGGTGTGTTGCTACAGGTGTCATTGATGACAGCCAGGTGTGTTGCTACAGGTGTCATTGATGACAGCCAGGTGTGTTGCTACAGGTGTCATTGATGACAGCCAGGTGTGTTGCTACAGGTGTCATTGATGACAGCCAGGTGTGTTGCTACAGGTGTCATTGATGACAGCCAGGTGTGTTGCTACAGGTGTCATTGATGACAGCCAGGTGTGTTGCTACAGATGTCGTTGATGACAGCCAGTTATGTTGCTACAGAATGTGTCATTGATGACAGCCAGTTGTGTTGCTACAGGTGTCGTTGATGACAGCCAGGTGTGTTGCTACAGATGTCGTTGATGACAGCCAGTTATGTTGCTACAGAATGTGTCATTGATGACAGCCAGTTGTGTTGCTACAGAAGGTGTCGTTGATGATAGCCAGTTGTGTTGCTACAGAATGTGTCGTTGATGACAGCCAGGTGTGTTGCTACAGATGTCGTTGATGACAGCCAGTTGTGTTGCTACAGAAGGTGTCGTTGATGACAGCCAGTTGTGTTGCTACAGAAGGTGTCGTTGATGACAGCCAGTTGTGTTGCTACAGAATGTGTCGTTGATGACAGCCAGGTGTGTTGCTACAGGTGTCATAGATGACAGCCAGTTGTGTTGCTACAGAAGGTGTCATTGATGACAGCCAGTTGTGTTGCTACAGAAGGTGTCGTTGATGACAGCCAGTTGTGATGCTACAGAAGGTGTCGTTGATGACAGCCAGTTGTGTTGCTACAGAAGGTGTCGTTGATGACAGCCAGGTGTGTTGCTACAGGTGTCATAGATGACAGCCAGTTGTGTTGCTACAGATGTCGTTGATGACAGCCAGTTGTGTTGCTACAGAAGGTGTCATTGATGACAGCCAGTTGTGTTGCTACAGAAGGTGTCGTTGATGACAGCCAGTTGTGATGCTACAGAAGGTGTCGTTGATGACAGCCAGGTGTGTTGCTACAGGTGTCATAGATGACAGCCAGGTGTGTTGCTACAGATGTCGTTGATGACAGCCAGTTGTGTTGCTACAGAAGATGTCATTGATGACAGCCAGTTGTGTTGCTACAGGTGTCATTGATGACAGCCAGTTGTGTTGCTACAGGTGTCATAGATGACAGCCAGGTGTGTTGCTACAGAAGGTGTCATAGATGACAGCCAGGTGTGTTGCTACAGAAGGTGTCATAGATGACAGCCAGGTGTGTTGCTACAGAAGGTGTCATAGATGACAGCCAGGTGTGTTGCTACAGAAGGTGTCATAGATGACAGCCAGTTGTGTTGCTACAGGTGTCATAGATGACAGCCAGGTGTGTTGCTACAGGTGTCATAGATGACAGCCAGGTGTGTAGCTTAAGACGCTGCAGAATATTGCTTCAGGCTGAAAGTAGCACATTACGTCACTTGTGGCAGGTAGACGGAGTGTGTGTGTGTGTTCCACATCACTGAAGCTCGTGAATAACATAAGATTCCTGCTGCTGTACTTAAAAAAAGAGAGAGAATGGTATAGTCAAGGCTTCAAGATCTCTAGCAAGGTGAGAACACACTCAATCAGACCCTATAGGAGGTAAATGTGTTGGTCAGAATATGAAAATAAATAGAAGGCCTATTGGCAGATACGAGGCTGTTTTTATTGTATCCACCCAAATACATTCATATAAATGTCTAACTGACGCCTAACACAATCCAACGGTCCCCACGCCTATTGTTACCCCCAATATTTACTTAGATCTTTTGTTCCATAAAACAACAACCTTGAGATAAAGCGTCGTGTCTCTGCTACTTATATGCAGAAGAACGTTGGTTGATGCGGACAATGAGTGGACAAGGTCAAGGTCACCGTCAAGGACTTGGTCAGGACAAGGTTAAGGGCAATGTCAAGGGTCAAGGCAAGGTTAAAGGCAATGTCAAGGGTCAAGGCAAGGTTAAGGGTCAGACTGTATACGAATATCATCTTCACATGTAAGCAGGAACAGGACAGCCTCACAGGGGTAATGTTCATGCTTCAATCTAGCTAACCTGAGCTGAGCTGAGCTGAGCTGAGCTGAGACTAGTTTAATCCCACTCTTCTGAGAAGGGGACTGATGGACACTACAAAAACAACAACAACACGATTGTATTACAAACAGCTAGAACTCCCACACTCCAACTCCACCCCCTCGAGCACCCCCCCCCCCCCCCAAATGCATCCACAAGCAAAAACACAAAAAAAGACTGGACCTGATGTGTGTGTGTGAGAGCTTAGCACAATAACCTCGGGGTCACAGTGGGTCTGACGAGCGCGAGCCTCCACTACGTGTCATTGATTGGACACGTGTGAGCGTGCCCGTGTCTGGGAGATGAGGCAGGTGTCAACCCATCGCCAATCCTTGCCTGCCTTTGAGAGAGGCGAGGCACCGATTTTTGGCACAGTGAAAGGAGAGGGGAGGGAGCAAGACCTGCTCCCTCCCCTCGAGACAAGGATGAGTGACAGGGAGGAGGAAGAGAAGCAGGAGGAGGAGGAGAAGGAGAATGAGGAGTAAAAGAAGAAGTAGGATAAAGAAGAGCTAGAATATAGATGAAGAGAAATATAAAAAATAACGAGAATATGGAGTAGGGAGAAGAGAAGGAGAAACAGACACAAGGAAAAGTGCGAAAATATGCAGGAGAAACAGGGCAGAAAAAGGAGTATAGGAACAATGTGGAGGATAGAGGAGGAAGAGGGGAAAAAAGAGAAGCAGCAGCAGATAAGCATAGGGAAAAGAGATGAACAAGGAATCAGACCTTAGAATATATAATGAATCACAAACTATTTTTAATTTCTCAAATGTTGATATGTACTTTATACAAGTACACTTATGACTTAACTGGCACTTGGCTAATTAGACTACATGTATCGCATGAATTGGCTAGAATAGTAGCAAGGCTACTATTCTTGAATAGTAGAATGCAAGGTCTACTTCTCGGCCTACTATGCAAGGCCAATAGAATTGGCCTTGCATATATATATATATATATATATATATATATATATATATATATATATATATATATATATATATATATATATATATATATATATATATATATATATATATATATATATATATTAGTATATTTTGGTAGCAGTCTTTCCTGTGGACATATATTATTAAATATGACCGAAAAAGTAAGATTAATAATTCTAACACGAATTTTCTCGATCTTTCTTATGTTTCTTTTCACTGTTGATTGTTGAAAAACCAATTCTCCAAAATTCATTTTTATTTCTAGTCTGACGCGACACTTGAGCGCGTTTCGTAAAACTTATTACATTTTCAAAGACTTTAGTTTACACACACACACACAACTATAACTGAATAGAGCTTAAACATCTTCGATTTTTATACTTGCATTTGGGTGAGGTGATATGTTACAACAGTTTTGGATGAGGTGAAAACAAACTTTCAACACAAGCCAGAACACGAAACAATGGGTATTAAAGGTAAGAATGGAAGTAATTGCAGAGGGCCTATTGGCCCATATTTCTTGATGCTTCTATATTGGAGCGGAGTCTTGAAGTGGGTAGAATATAGTTGTGCATTAATTGGCTGTTGATTGCTGGTGTTGACTTCTTGATGTGTAGTGCCTTGCAGATGTCAAGCCGCCTGCTATCGCTGTATCTATCGATGATTTCTGTGTTGTTTGCTAAGATTTCTCTGGTGATGGTCTGGTTGTGGGAAGAGATTATATGTTCCTTATTGGAGCCCTGTTGCTTATGCATCGTTAAACGCCTGGAAAGAGATGTTGTTGTCTTGCCTATATACTGAGTTTTTTGAGGCTTACAGTCCCCAAGAGGGCCTTTGAAGGCATAGACGACGTTGGTCTCTTTTAAAGCGTTCTGCTTTGTGTCTGGAGAGTTTCTCATGAGTAGGCTGGCCGTTTTCTTGGTTTTATAGTAAATCGTCAGTTGTATCTTCTGATTTTTGTCTGTAGGGATAACGTTTCTATTAACAATATCTTTCAGGACCCTTTCCTCCGTTTTATGAGCTGTGGAAAAGAAGTTCCTGTAAAATAGTCTAATAGGGGGTACAGGCGTTGTGTTAGTTGTCTCTTCAGAGGTTGCATGGCGTTTCACTTTCCTTCTTATGATGTCTTCAACGAAACCATTGGAGAAGCCGTTGTTGACTAGGACCTGCCTTACCCTACAGAGTTCTTCGTCGACTTGCTTCCATTCTGAGCTGTGGCTGAGAGCACGGTCGACATAAGCGTTAACAACACTCCTCTTGTACCTGTCTGGGCAGTCACTGTTGGCATTGAGGCACATTCCTATGTTTGCTTCTTTAGTGTAGACTGCAGTGTGGAAACCTCCGCTCCTTTCCATGAGTTACATCTAGAAAGGGCAGCTTCCCATCTTTCTCCATCTCCTAAGTGAAACGCAACACAGAATTTCGCTCAAATGCCTCTTTCAGCTCCTGCAGATGTCTGACATCAGGTACCTGTGTAAAAATGTCGTCAACATACCTGCAGTATATGGCCGGTTTCAAGTTCATATCGACTAAGACCTTCTGTCGACAAAATATACTAATATATATATATATATATATATATATATATATATATATATATATATATATATATATATATATATATATATATATATATATACATATATATTTACTTTATTTGAATTTTGTTACAAAAAAGGAGTTACATATGGGTTACAAAGATGGTTATCATAGGTTGTCGAGTTCCTCCAGCTCCTCAGATGGCCACACTGAGGCGCTGGAAAAAAAAGCTTGCAGCTCTTGGGTCCCTTGTTGTTTCAATGAGCCTAGAACCCAGTTCCTTCAAAAAACTGGTAGCACTTTTACCCCAGGCGCCGAGTGTCTCAGAAGCAATGGGGACAAAATTGTAGTGGTGATCCAGTTCACTATACTTACGGGATTTGGCTGCTTCCCTGTGGGTGGCAGCGCCACCTGGTTGTGCAACACTGAGGTTAATGTAGGTGTTAGCCAGGGTTCATACGCACGTGTAGTCCCATACCAACTGCTTGCCATTCTTCCAGGGGTTCACTGTGATACCATCCGGGCGACCAATAAGAGCATCAGAGTTATTTCAGCTGGGCATCCAGCTGTGGTGAGGCTCCTCTTGATGATGTCGTTAACTTCATTGTGCCTCGAGTGCCATCCCCCTGTGCTTTGGCAGAGTAGGCCATGGTGGCCGTACCTGTCAGCCACCACCTCGCCGCAAATACACCTATATCTGGTGTGGATTGGGGCAGCAAGGCGGAGGGCCACAGCAATTCGGAGGGCGTGTGGTGTGAGACGCGTGCCAGTTGCCGACATTGGGGTTGCTAACAGGAAATCCCCTGCATGTGGTGCTGCTTCTGCTGTGAGGCGAGCAATGTCGTGTTGTGTTGTTGCAGCACCCAGGCACTCTGCAGCAACTTGGTCTACAATGGGGCCATCCCAGCTGGATTGCTTGTGGGCTTTTGGGGATGGTGGTTGAGGTGATTGGCCTGCACGAGAGGCCCACTCTGTGGCACAGCATGTAAAATTGGGATCATGTACACCTGCCAGCTGATGTAAGTGGGCAGGTAGAATTTCCTTCACAAGGTCGTCGGATGCTGATAAGGAGGACAGGAAGGCTGGAACAGCGATTTGCGTTGCTGTTCGAACTCCGAGGCCCCCAAGTCTTACGGGAAGAGAGGCTTGTTTCCACTGTAGGTCATCGAGAGAGAGGTTAAGGGCTTTTTCTAGCATTGATTTCAGTAACCGCTCATACTCACTTAGTTTTTGGCTACTGTAAGATGGTGAACACCTCAGAAAGTAGGTTAACCTGGGGAGGGACAGACATCTGGTGATGAGGTAGAGTGCATCATGAGCATCAATATCCTCAATCCTCCCATCCATCCTCTTAAGGTCGGCGATTTTCTTATCAAGCACCTCATCGATGGCTTTCAACCCCAGGGGAGCTCCTAGGAGTGTGCTGTCTTCAGGTTTAGTTTTATGGATATTTGGCAGAAGACCCTCTATTCTCTCTACGATGCCCTGGTTGGAACATATTATTTCACATTTAGAAGGGTTCAGGGTGAGGCCTAAAACTGCACCTTGCTCCTGGATTTTTCTGATGTCCTCCAGGAGGGAGTCTTGGGAACCAGCTAGGGTACCATCATCCAAGAACCAGATGTTAAGCTCGCTGGACAGGACCTTTGATGACTAAGCAGAAAAGGAGAGGAGCAAGGGGGTCACCCTGTTGGACGCCTTCTCGCGAGTCAATTTCATGTTCGCCAAAAAGTAGCTTAAGATCCATACTGTAGCATGAATGTACAAAAGGGTAGAGGGAAGGGAAATGACTATGAACCGCACGGAGTACAGCATCCCTCCGCACCAAATTGAAGGCATTTTTGAAATCTAGCTTGATAAGGGCCTTTTCGTCTGTGATGTTGGCGATGAAGGCTCGAGCTGCATGGGCTGCCGCCTCACACCCTTGTGGAATGCCAAACCCGAGCTGTTTTGGCTTCAGCATGTTGGCCGCTGCATCACTAACAGTTCTTGCAGCTGCCTTTGCGACAAGACGCCGGAGAGAATTGCCCACACCTATTGGCCTGATCCCTCCATCCTTTTTCTTTAGAGCACAGAGAGATGCTCCAAAAAAGATAGGTCTTATGGACGCTGGTATGTTGCCAGCTAGACATGTGTTGGTGAATCTGGTTAGTTCCACCAAGAGGTTCTTTGCAATGTCACCCAGTGCAGGGTTGAGCATTTGCTTGAGGTGGTTGGGTTTTAGTCCTGTGAACCCACCTGCTGATCCTGTAGGGAAGGACATGGCTGCTTTATGGACCACAGATTCAGCCACCCAGAGAGGTTCTGCTCCGGTAGCCCCCACTTGTACAATGTCGTCCTCACGCGGAGCCCTGGGTGGGTGTTTCTCCCTTAGGGCTTGAGCTGTTGCGGCATCTCTGTCGGCAATTGAGTCCTCACTGGTGATGACTCGTATTGCGCCAATAGTGTTTCCTTCTTCTATTTTTTTGGTGACTGATGTTCTGATTTTTAATGTCTCGGATATGCCACTGTTGCTCTTCCTGCCGTGGGTGTTTCTCGCGCGAGTGGGAAGGCGCACCTGGTTGTCCTCCCTGGGAAAATCATTTATAGCTTTGATGACTGAGGCAGCTAAGGTTTTGTCTCTCCTTGCAGGGGTGGCTAGACATATGTTGCCAAACATTAGGAGGTTGTGCCATGCTTGGGTCGTTCCAGGATATGCCACTGTTGCTCTTCCTGCCGTGGGTGTTTCTCGCGTTTTTCGCATTCAATCGATGAGGTCCTTGATCCTTTATATCCTAGGTCCTTTATATTATATATATATATTATATATATATATATATATATATATATATATATATATATATATATATATATATATATATATATATATATATATATATATATATCCCTTCCCTATCTGTCCCGGATGTTTACACTGATGTCTAGTCTCCTGGGCACTCAGTGTTAAAAGCCTTCTGGCAGTATAAATATTCAGAGGATGACATCTTTCTCTGGTCTCACTCTCGCCTCTGTCAATCTAAACATATACATCACCATTCAATAGGAAGAACAACGGCTGGGTTGTTCATCCTGTGAGTGAACATGCCGCTATAACAACACATACATCATCCCCTCCAATAGGAAGAACAACGACTGGGGTGTTCATCCTGCAAAGCTCAATGCTTGTGTTCATTAGAGCCGCTCTAAAGATGTTGGGTTGTTCCCCCCTTCTTATGGTCCGGTTTCGACGCCTTGAACAGTAGGCTTGTGAGGAACACAACAATATACCGCCAGCTGTCTCTTTCCCTGTATCGTTCCTATAGTGACACAAAATCTGTCTTCCAGCTGTCTGGTAGTTCTCCTGTTTCAAGTGTCCTCCTCTATGCCTCCACAAGCGCCATGCATAGAGCATCAGCATATTCTCTTAACACACAATCAATAGCGGGAACCAAGAGCTAATACTCAACCCTTGCAAACATATGTAAGGTTGAACTGCTAAAATATATTCGTCTTTCGTCCTAACATTTTATTTAAATTAGTTTTGTTTATATGGGTTTTGTTTACATGGGTTACCATGACAACGGTTTACCTCCCACTCCTCCTCCTCCCCCCCCCCTCCTTACACTGGGGTCAAGGGTCAAGGTCACGTCCTGAAGCTGTATTGGTTGAGATTTCTTCACATTTCCTGACAGATTAAGCTTTAATATTAATAATATTATAGTATGATTAGTAGTAGTAGTAACAGCAGCAGCAGAGGCAGCGGTAGCAGCAGCAGCGGCAGCAGCAGTAGTGGCAGCAGCAGCAGCAGTAGTGGCAGCAGCAGCAGCAGCGGCAGCAGCAGTAGTGGCAGCAGCAGCAGAGACAGCGGCAGCAGCAGCAGTATTGACAGTAGCAACAGCAGCAGTGGCAGTAGCAGCAGCGGCAGCAGCAGTGACAGCAGCAGCGGCAGCAGCAGCAGTGGCAGTAGCAGCAGCGGCAGCAGCAGCAGTGGCAGTAGCAGCAGCGGCAGCAGCAGCAGTGGCAGCAGCAGCAGCAGCAGCAGCGGCAGCAGCAGCAGCAGCAGCAGCGGCGGCGGCAGCAGCAGTAGCAGCAGCAGCAGCAACGGCGGCAGCGGCAGCAGCAGTAGCAGCAGCAGTAGCAGCGGCAGCAGCAGCAGCGGCAGCAGCGGCAGCAGCAGCAGCGGCGGCGGCAGCAGCAGCAGCAGCAGCAGCGGCAGCAGCAGCAGCAGCAGCAGCGGCAGCAGCAGCAGCGGCGGCGGCAGCAGCAGCAGCAGCAGAGGCGACGGCAGCAGCAGCAGCAGCAGCGGCGGCGGCAGCAACAGCGGCAGCAGCAGCAGTATTATTATTATTATTATTATTATTATTATTGTTTTCTACCTCAGACGTGGCCACACATTTACAATGCTAACGAGCATATATACATTTTCTTCTGTCCTCCATGGACAGGGTTAGAGATGTGTTAAATATATAGTTCAAGGGTTTATTGAACACTTAACCACAGAAGGTGATTCGGTGCTTTTAAAATGCTAATCTAACCTACAGACATAAATACATAGATACAGAGTTACGTCTGCCCTACATAAAGTGGACGATGTGTTCTTTACATAGTATCATTAATGTGCATTTACAAAGGTGAAATGTAATTCTGATCAGCTTCCACATATACTTTATACACATACATACATATACATACGAACACACACACACATATATATATATATATATATATATATATATATATATATATATATATATATATATATATATATATATATATATATATATATATATTTCATTGAATATGACCGCATATTCTGTATTTATTATTTTCTGGTTTAGGGCTTCTATCCCTCTAACTATTTTCTTAGCATCAGGGCTTAATTGAAATAGGAGTTCTCCAAAACTCATTTTCGTACTTTTAAGGTGAAGAAAAGAAGTGATTTACTATAGAGTGTATTACACTTATTTGTATAATTTGCACGACGTTTCGAACCTCCATGGTTCATTCTCAAGTGAACAGATCTTACAATACTAGTTGATTTTATACCCGCATTAGGTCAGGTGATAATACAATGAAGGTGAAAACATGGGGGGATACATAAGGGATAAACATAGGGGCTGCAGAAGGCTTATTGGCCCATACGAGGCATCTCCTATCTAAACACAAAGATTAATCCAGTGTAATTGGCCTGTTATGTTGGACATTGTCTTCTGTGATGGCATCGATATGTTCTTGTCTTGTCCTTACTCTCATGGTGGGTAGAGTAAATAGTTCCGTGATTTGGGTGTTCATGGTAGGTCGCTCTAGTCTTATGTGAATTGCCTCAAGAATTTGTAATCTTCTTGAATCTTGGGTTTTGTCTATTATGCAAGTATTCTTGTTCAACATTTCTCTTGTTAGAGTAATGTCATGGGCTTGTCTCATGCTTTGAAACATGTTTGAAAGAAAACCTGCTGCCAGTATACACCAATATATATATATATATATATATATATATATATATATATATATATATATATATATATATATATATATATATATATATATATATATATATATATATATATATATATATATATATATATATTCGTGGGGCCTCGTAGCCTGGTGGATAGCGCGCAGGACTCGTAATTCTGTGGCGCGGGTTCGATTCCCGCACGAGGAGGAAACAAATGGGCAAAGTTTCTTTCACCCTGAATGCCCCTGTTACCTAGCAGTAAATAGGTACCTGGGTGTTAGTCAGCTGTCACGGGCTGCTTCCTGGGGGTGGAGGCCTGGTCGAGGACCGGGCCGCGGGGGACACTTAAAAGCCCCGAAATCATCTCAAGATAACCTCAAGATAACCTCAAGATATACACGCACACATACACATACATTTATGGCTCTCCTACTCTGAGAGAGAAAGATAGCTGATAGAGAAACTAGTGTTATTAAGCACTTAACCACTGAAGGTGATTAAGGTGCCTTTACAAGCTCAGGTTATATAGTTACATCACATACATACATTGTATAGTTGATACATTACATGGCCAATCTTGGGTACAAGTCCAATTTATCATTAAGTGTTCCAATATTCATATAGTAATTACAGAGTTCAGCATACCTTAGCCCAGGAGGGCGAAAGTCAGTCAGTATGGGACATTCTACAATATAATGTTCAAGAGAGTGCATGTTTTCTCTTTCACAAAGTTGACACATTGTGTACTCGACATTTGGGTTTTGAGAAAGCTGCCAGATACGTCTATATCCCAGGCGTATTCTGGCCACTATAACATCACATTGCCGGGTTCTTGTTTTATTAGTCCCATATGTGAATGTCTCCTCACGATATCTATCATAATATTTAATTCTACAACTTTCAGGTCTTTGTGAATTTGTTAAGTCGGTGAGATTTTCATTAGATATTTGTTTAAGTATTCTCTTTGTCACAGCTAATGAAACACCCATATCAATTTCTACTACTGGGTTTCTACAGGCTGTCTTTGCAAACATATCAGCAGTGTCATGCCTTGAGATGCCAACATGTGATGGTATCCATAGGAATTTAATTTCAAATCTGTTTTCTTTAGCAGCTAAAACATTCATTCGAATATCACTGACTATTTTCTGGGTGTCACTATTATGTGCGTTCAATGCCAGGAGTGTACTCTGCGAGTCACAGTATATAATACAGCAGTAGCAACAGCGGCAGCAGCAGTAGTGACAGCAGTAGTGACAGCAGCAGCAGTAGTGACAGCAGCAGCAGTAGTGACAGCAGCGGCAGTAGTGACAGCAGCAGCAGTAGTGACAGCAGCGGCAGCAGCAGCAGTAGTGACAGTAGCAACAGCGGCAGCAGCAGTAGTGACAGCAGCAGCAGTAGTGACAGCAGCGGCAGCAGCAGCAGTAGTGACAGCAGCAGCAGCAGCAGCAGTAGTGACAGCAGCGGCAGCAGCAGAAGCAGTAGTGACAGCAGCAGCAGTAGTGACAGCAGCGGCAGCAGCAGCAGTAGTGACAGCAGCAGCAGCAGCAGCAGCAGTAGTGACAGCAGCGGCAGCAGCAGAAGCAGTAGTGACAGCAGCAGCAGCAGTAGTGACAGCAGTGGCAGCAGCAGCAGTAGTGACAGCAACAGCAGCAGAAGCAGTAGTGACAGCAGAAGCAGTAGTGACAGCAGCAGCAGCAGTAGTGACAGCAGGAGCAGTAGTGACAGCAGAAGCAGTAGTGACAGCAGCAGAAGCAGTAGTGACAGCAGCAGCAGCAGTAGTGACAGCAGCAGCAACAGCAGAAGCAGTAGTGACAGCAGAAGCAGTAGTGACAGCAGCAGCAGCAGCAGAAGCAGTAGTGACAGCAGAAGCAGTAGTGACAGCAGCAGCAGCAGTAGTGACAGCAGCAGCAGCAGAAGCAGTAGTGACAGCAGAAGCAGTAGTGAGAGCAGCAGTAGTGACAGCAGCAGAAGCAGTAGTGACAGCAGAAGCAGTAGTGACAGCAGCAGCAGCAGTAGTGACAGCAGGAGCAGCAGCGGCAGAAGCGGAAGTGTCAATAACATCAGCTCACATGAAAACCACTATTAAAGTCCTACCACTAAAGGTGTTTTCTTTGTCCACCTTTAACTACATGATAATTAAAATTATCACGACGACTCTTATGCAACCCTGTCTCCGCTACCTCTCTCTCTCTCTCTCTCTCTCTCTCTCTCTCTCTCTCTCTCTCTCTCTCTCCCTCCCTCTTCCCTTCTACTTGCCTCACTTTCATCATCCTCTTTTTTTGTTGACACAACTCACCGTAAAATAAATAGCCTGTCTGGCTGTCTTACACTCATAACACACACACACACAGGGCGCCTGGTGGTTGAGTGGACAGCACTTGGAATACGTAGTCCTGTGGACCGGGGATCGATCCCCGGCGATGGCGGAAACAAATGGGCAGAGTTTCTTTCACCCTGATGCCCTTGTTACATAGCAGTAAATAGGTACCTGGGAGTTAGACAGCTGTTACAGGCTGATTCCTGTGTGTGTGTGTGTGTGTGTGTGTGTGTGTGTGTGTGTGTGTGTGTGTGTGTGTGTGTGTGTGTGTGTGTGTGTGTGTGTGTGTGTGTACTCACCTAGTTGTACTCACCTAGTTGTGTCTGCAGGATCGAGCATTGACTCTTGGATCCCGCCTTTCGAGCATCGGTTGTTTACAGCAATGACTCCTGTCCCATTTCCCTATCATACCTGGTTTTAAAATTATGAATAGTATTTGCTTCCACAACCTGTTCCTGAAGTGCATTCCATTTTCCCACTACTCTCACACTAAAAGAAAACTTCCTAACATCTCTGTGACTCATCTTAGTTTCAAGCTTCCATCCATGTCCCCTCGTTCTGTTACTATTCCGTGTGAACATTTCGTCCATGTCCACTCTGTCAATCCCTCTGAGTATTTTATACGTTCCTATCATATCCCCCCTCTCCCTTCTTCTTTCTAGTGTCGTAAAGCACAGTTCCCTCAGGCGCTCCTCATATCCCATCCCTCGTACCTCTGGGACGAGTCTCGTTGCAAACCTCTGAACCTTTTCCAGTTTCATTATATGCTTCTTCAGATGGGGACTCCATGATGAGGCGGCATACTCTAAGACTGGCCTCACGTAGGCAGTGTAAAGCGCCCTAAATGCCTCCTTACTTAGGTTTCTGAATGATGTTCTAACTTTTGCCAGTGTAGAGTACGCTGCTGTCGTTATCCTATTTATATGTGCCTCAGGAGATAGATTAGGTGTTACGTCCACACCCAGGTCTCTTTCGCGCGTCGTCACAGGTAGGCTGTTCCCTTCATTGTGTACTGTCCCTTTGGTCTCCTATCTCCTAGTCCCATTTCCATAACTTTACATTTGCTTGTGTTGAATTCCAGTAGCCATTTCTCTGACCATCTCTGCAACCTGTTCAGGTCCTCTTGGAGGATCCTGCAATCCTCATCTGTCACAACTCTTCTCATTAATTTTGCATCATCCGCAAACATCGACATGTTGGACTCTACGCCTGTAAACATGTCGTTAACATATACAAGAAATAGAATTGGTTCCAGCACCGATCCTTGTGGTACTCCACTTGTTACTGTTCGCCAGTCCGACTTCTCGCCCCTTACCGTAACTCTTTGGCTCCTTCCTGTTAGGTAGTTCCTTATCCATGCTAGGACCTTTCCCCCCACCCCCGCCTGCCTCTCGAGCTTGAACAGCAGTCTCATGTGCGGTACTGTATCAAAGGTCTTTTGGCAGTCCAGAAATATGCAGTCTGCCCAACCATCTCTGTCCTGTCTTATCCTCGTTATTTTATCATAGAATTCCAGAAGGTTTGTTAGGCACGATTTCCCTGTCCAGAACCCATGTTGATGTTTGTTCACAAACCTAATGTTCTCCAGGTGTGCAAGCAGTCGTAGCCTAATTATTCTTTCCAGTATTTTACAGGGGATGCTTGTCAGTGATACAGGTCTATAGTTAAGTGCCTCCTCCCTATCACCTTTCTTGAAGATCGGCACGACATTTGCCTTCTTCCAGCAACTGGGCAATTCTCCCGACATAAGTGACTCATTAAAGATCATTGCCAGAGGCACGCTGAGGGCCTGCGCTGCTTCTTTTAGTATCCACGGTGATACTTTGTCTGGTCCAACTGCTTTAGTTGCATCTAGAGTTGTCAACTGTTTCATTACCTCCTCTGCTGTCACCTCTATATCTGATAGTCTTTCATCTAGGGTAACCCCTTCCAACAATGGGAGCTGCTTAGGCTCGGTAGTGAACACTCCATGGAAACTGGCATTCAGTGCCTCGCAGATTTCCTTGTCACTTTCAGTATATGCCCCCTCTGTCTTCCTTAGTCTTGTCACTTGGTCGTTCACTGACATTTTTCTTCTTATATGACTGTGTAGTAACTTAGGTTGTTTTTTCGCTTTGATTGCAATATCGTTCTCATAGTCCCTTTCCGATGTTCGTCTTATGTTAATGTAATCGTTCCTAGCTCTGTTGTATCTGATCCTGTTGTCCTCTGTCCTTTTGTCTTCTGTACTTCCTCCACTCCCGCCTGCTGGCCATTTTTGCTCCCTGACACTGTCTATTAAACTATGGGTTATTATATTCCTTCTTATTTTTTCCCTTTACTGTTGGTATAAATCTCTCTTCGGCCTCCTGGCATTTCTGTATGACTAGGTCCATCATATCTTGGACTGTTTTTCCTCTAATTTCATCCTCCCACTTCACTTCACCCAGATAGTCCCTTATCCTCTTATAGTCCCCTTTCCTGTAGTCAACTCTCCATTCCCAGATCTCTTGTCCCATGGTCATAAGTTTGAATTCCATCATGTAGTCAAAAACTAGGGCACAATGGTCACTGGCCCCTAGAGGTATTTCATGCTCTAAATTCTCGATATCTTCTACGTTCTGGGTGAAAATCAGGTCTAATAGGCTCGGTGCATCTCCTCCTCTCTCCCTTGTGTCTTCCTTCACATGCTGTGTTAGGAAATTCCTGTCTATAACATCTACTAATTTTACTCCCCACGTTTCGTCCCCTCCATGAGGATTCCTTGATTCCCAATTTATCTCTCCATGATTTAGGTCCCCCATGATCAGCAGCTTCGCTCTCGTTCTGTGGGCTAGTGTTGCTGCCTTCTGCAGTTCATCTATACATGCCTTGTTGTTGTCATCATACTCCTGCCTGGGTCTTCTACTGTTTGGTGGGGATTGTAGATTACCAAGATCACAATCTTCCTCCCATCTACTGTCAGAGTTCCATGTATGAAGCTTGTGCACTCATTGGTAACTCGATTTCCCAGGTCTTTAAACTTCCATTTCCGCTTTATTAGGAGTGCCACTTCCCCTCCGTCTCTGTGTCCTCTCTTTTCGTATCACCTGGTACCCTTCAGGAAAGATTGCATCTGAGATCATGTCATTAATTTTAGTTTCCACAATTGCAACTATGTCAGGATCTGCTTCACTCACTCTTTCTTTTATCTCTTCTGCTTTATTAGATACCCCATCAGCATTCGTGTACCAAACCTTGAGATTCTTCATGGAAACTCTTGTACCAGAATTCTCCCTTTCTCTGGGGGTCTGGGGGGATCTGGGGGGTGTCTGGGGGGTGACTGGGGGCAGGGGGGATCTGAAGGATTTGGGGGGTGTCTGGGGGATGACTGGGGGCGGGGAAGATCCGGGGGATGTCAGGGGGGGATCCGGGGGGTGTCTGGGGGGGTCCGGGGGGTGTATGGGGGGTGAAAGAGGTCAGGAGGGGTGCTTGGGGGGCTAATGGGTGCTGGGCTTCTAGGAAGGTAGGTAGGAGGGTCTGGGGTAGGGCCTGGGTAGGTAGGTCTGGAGTAGGAAGGGCATACTGGGTCTGAAGATTAGGGAGGGTCTGATAGGCATAGAGGGGTTGGGAGATAGAGTAAGGTTGGGAGTCAGATAGAGGTTGAGAGGTTGGGAGGGGGAAGGATAGAGGGGGTGGGGGGAACCTCCCACCCCCCCTCACAAGGGTGGGGGTCACATGGAAGGAGAGGGGATGAGGAGGGGTGAGGGCTGGGTAGGTTTTGGGTGTTGAGGGGAGGAGGGCTGGGTGGGTTCTTGGGGTTAAGGGGATGAGGGCTGGGTGGTTTTTGGGGGTTGAGGGGATAAAAGCTGGACGGGTTTTGGGGGTTGAGGTGATGAGGGGGTCCTTGGAATGTGGGATGAATTTGACTGCTGTGGGGTCAGAGGGGTCAAGGGAGGTGTTGGGGAGATAAGCAGGGGCATGGAGGGCTGATTTGGGGAGGGAGTGACCTGAGAAGATGTGAGCTGGTTAGCATGGGGTGGATTAGCACTGGGGTGTGTAGCTACGCTCAAATGGGAAGAGTTGTATTGTTGTTTGCTTGCTCTGTGGGCTATCTGCTCCTCCTTCGTCATGAATTTGTCAATATATACGTTGTAGTAATTTTCGCTACCTCTGAGTAAGTGTTTGTGATGCAGTATGTAATCCACTGCCTAATCCACGCACACGCACTGTGTGTGCGTGTGCGTGTGTGCGCGCGTGCGTGTGTGTGTGTGTGTGTGTGTGTGTGTGTGTGTGTGTGTGTGTGTGTGTGTGTGTGTGTGTGTGTGTGTGTGTGTGTGTGTGTGTGTGTGTGTGTGCTCACCTATTTGTACTCACCTATTTGTGCTTGCAGGATCGAGCATTGACTCTTGGATCCCGCCTTTCCAGCTATCGGTTGTTTACAGCAATGACTCCTGTCCCATTTCCCTATCATACCTAGTTTTAAAAGTATGAATAGTATTTGCTTCCACAACCTGTTCCCCAAGTGCATTCCATTTTTCCACTACTCTCACGCTAAAAGAAAACTTCCTAACATCTCTGTGACTCATCTGAGTTTCCAGTTTCCACCCATGTCCCCTCGTTCTGTTATTATTACGTGTGAACATTTCATCTATTTCCACTTTGTCAATTCCCCTGAGTATTTTATATGTCCCTATCATATCTCCTCTCTCCCTTCTTTTCTCTAGTGTCGTAAGGTTCAGTTCCTTCAGACGCTCTTCATATCCCATCCCTCGTAACTCTGGGACAAGCCTCGTCGCAAACCTCTGAACCTTCTCCAGTTTCTTTATGTGTTTCTTCAGGTGGGGGCTCCATGATGGCGCGGCATACTCTAAGACGGGTCTCACGTAGGCAGTGTAAAGCGCCCTAAAAGCCTCCTCATTTAGGTTTCTGAATGAAGTTCTAATTTTCGCCAGTGTAGAGTACGCTGCTGTCGTTATCCTATTTATATGTGCCTCAGGAGATAGATTAGGTGTCACATCCACTCCCAGGTCTCTTTCTCGAATCGTTACAGGTAGGCTGGTCCCTTTTCATTGTGTACTGTCCCTTTGGTCTCCTGTCACCTGATCCCATTTCCATAACTTTACATTTACTGGTGTTAAACTCCAGTAGCCATTTCCCTGACCATCTCTGCAACCTGTTTAAGTCCTCTTGGAGGATCTTACAATCCTCGTCTGTCACAACTCTTCTCATTAATTTTGCGTCATCCGCAAACATTGACATGTATGATTCCACTCCTGTAAACATATCATTTACGTAAATTAGAAAGAGGATTGGTCCCAGCACCGATCCTTGAGGTACTCCACTTGTTACTGTTCGCCAGTCCGACTTCTCGCTCCTTACCATTACCCTCTGGCTCCTTCCTGTTAGGTAGTTCTTCACCCATACTAGGGCCTTTCCGCTTGCTCCTGCCTGCCTCTCAAGTTTGTATAGCAGTCTCATGTGCGGTACTGTATCAAAGGCCTTTTGGCAGTCAAGAAATATGCAGTCTGCCCAGCCTTCTCTGTCCTGCCTTATCCTTGTTACTTTATCATAGAATTCTAAAAGGTTTGTTAGGCATGAGTTCCCTGTCCAGAACCCATGTTGGTGCTTGTTTACAAACCCAATGCTCTCCAGGTGCTCAACAAGTCTTAGCCTAATTATTCTTTCAAGTATTTTGCAGGGGATGCTTGTCAGTGATACGGGTCTGTAGTTAAGTGCCTCCTCCCTATCACCTTTTTTGAAAATCGGTACGGCATTTGCCTCCTTCCAGCAACTGGGCAATTCTCCCGACATAAGTGACTCATTAAAGTTCATTGCCAGAGGCACGCTGAGAGCCTGCGCTGCCTCTTTAAGTATCCACGGTGATACTTTGTCTGGTCCAACAGCTTTATTTGCATCCAGTGTTGTCAACTGTTTCATTACATCCTCTGCTGTCACATCTATATCTGATAGTCTTTCATCTTGGGTAATCTCTTCTAACAATGGGAGCTGCTCAGGCTCGGTTGTGAACACTCCATGGAATTTTGCATTCAGTACCTCGCAGATTTCCTTGTCGCTTTCTGTATATGCCCCTTCTGTTTTCCTCAGTCTTGTCACTTGGTCATTTACCGACATCTTCCTTCTTATATGCCTATGTAGTAATTTAGGTTGCTTTTTCGCTTTGACTGCAATATCATTCTCATAATTTCTTTCCGACACTCGTCTTATGTTAATGTAATCATTCCTAGCTCTGTTACATCTAATCCTGTTGTCCTCTGTCCTTTGTCTTCTGTACTTCCTCCACTCCCACCTGCTTCTCACTTTTGCTTCCTGACACTGTCTATTAAACCAGAGGTTATTATATTCCCTCCACTTTTTTCCTTTACTGTTGGAATAAATCTTCAGCCTTCTTGCATTTCCCTATGACTTGGCTCATCATACCTTGCACTGTTTTTCCTCTAAGTTCTTCCTCCCACTGCACTTCTCCCAGGTAGTCCCTTATCCTTCTGTAGTCCCCTTTTCTGTAATCAAGTCTCCTTTCCCGGACCTCTTGTCCTTTGGTCACAATTTTAAGCTCCATCATGTAGTCAAAGACTAGGACACAATGGTCACTAGCTGTGACCATTGTGTGTGTGTGTGTGTGTGTGTGTGTGTGTGTGTGTGTGTGTGTGTGTGTGTGTGTGTGTGTGTGTGTGTGTGTGTGTGTGTGTGTGTGTGTGGAAAAAAAATTATTGATTGACAGTTGAGAGGTGGGCCGAAAGAGCCAGAGCTCATCCCCCGCAAGCACAACTAGGTGAATTTCAACTAGGTGAATGGTCAGGTTCAAGACGCAGCTATTGGAGCTGGACGTGAGAAAGGCTGTTGCACCGGACGGAATCTCACCATGGGTATTGAAAGAGTGTGCAGGAGCACTTTGTTTGCCACTCTCTATAGTGTACAGTAGGTCACTGGAAACGGGAGACCTACCAGAAATATGGAAGACGGCTAATGTAGTCCCAATATACAAAAAGGGTGACAGACAAGAGGCACTGAACTACAGGCCAGTGTCCTTAACTTGTATACCACGCAAGGTGATGGAGAAGATCGTGAGAAAAACCTAGTAACACATCTGCAGAGAAGGGACTTCGTGGCAACCCATCAACATGGGTTCAGTGAGGGTAAATCTTGCCTTACAGGCTTAATAGAATTCTACGATCAGGTGACAAAGATTAAGCAAGAGAAGGATGGGCGAACTGCATTTTTTTGGACTGTCGGAAAGACTTTGACACAGTACCCCATAAAAGGCTGATGCATAAGCTGGAGAAACATGCAGGAGTAACTGGTAGGGTGCTCCAGTGGATAAGGGAATACCTAAGCAATAGGAAGCAGAGAGGGGTGAGACCTCAGATTGGCGTGAAGTTACCAGTGGAGTCCCACAGGGACTCGGGATAGGTACTCGGACCTATCCTGTTTCTGATAGACGTAAATGATCTCCTAGAGGGTATAGACTCATTCCTCTCAATGTTTGCTGACGATGCCAAAATTATGAGAAGGATTAAGACAGAGGAGGACAGCTTGAGGCTTCAAGAAAACCTGGACAAGCTGCAGGAATGGTCGAACAAATGGTTGTTAGAGATTAACCCAAGCAAATGTAATGTAATGAAGATAAGGGTAGGAAGCAGGAGACCAGATACAAGATATCATTTGGGAGATGAAATACTTCAAGAGTCAGAGAGAGAGAAAGACCTGGGGGTTGATATTACGCCAGACCTGCCCACTGAAGCTCGTATCAAGAGGATAACATCAGTGGCATATGCCAGGTTGGCTAACATACGAACGGCCTTAGGAAACCTGTGTAAGGAATCTTTCAGAACATTATATACCATATATGTCAGACCAATCCTGGAGTATGCGGCTCCAGCATGGAGTCCATATCTAGTCAAGCAGAAGACAAAACTGGAAAAGGTTCAAAAGTTTGCCACAGACTAGTACTCGAACTGAGGGGTATGAGCTACGAGGAGAGACTACGGGTGGAAAGTGATTTCCACCTATGATTTGATTGACAGTAGAGATGCGGGACCAAAGAGCCAAAGCTCAACCCCCGCAAGCACAACTATGTGAGTACAAACAGCAGAATCAGTGATGCGTAAAATACCAAAAGTTGTTCCGGAATTTGTTTCTCACTAATGATAGTTTGACAAAGGGACACTAAAAATGTCTAAATACGAGTTTGTTGAGCGTGTGTGTGTGTGTGTGTGTGTGTGTGTGTGTGTGTGTGTGTGTGTGTGTGTGTGTGTGTGTGTGTGTGTGTGTGTGTGTGTGTGTGTTTGTGTGTTTGTGTGTGTGTGTACTCACCTAGTTGTACTCACCTAGTTGTGTTTGCGGGGGTTGAGCTCTGGCTCTTTGGTCCCGCCTCTCAACTGTCAATCAACTGGTGTACAGATTCCTGAGCCTACTGGGCTCTATCATATATACATTTAAAACTGTTTATGGAGTCAGCCTCCACCACATCACTTCCTAATGCATTCCATTTGTCAACCACTCTGACACTAAAAAAGTTCTTTCTAATATCTCTGTGGCTCATTTGGGCACTTAGTTTCCACCTGTGTCCCCTTGTGCGTGTGCCCCTTGTGCTAAATAGCCTGTCTTTATCTACCCTATCAATTCCCTTCAGAATCTTGAACGTGGTGATCATGTCCCCCCTAACTCTTCTGTCTTCCAGCGAAGTGAGGTTTAATTCCCGTAGTCTCTCCTCGTAGCTCATACCTCTCAGCTCGGGTACTAGTCTGGTGGCAAACCTTTCAACCTTTTCCAGTTTAGTCTTATCCTTGACTAGATATGGACTCCATGCTGGGGCTGCATACTCCAGGATTGGCCTGACATATGTGGTATACAAAGTTCTGAATGATTCTTTACACAAGTTTCTAAATGCCGTTCGTATGTTGGCCAGCCTGGCATATGCCGCTGATGTTATCCTCTTGATATGTGCTGCAGGAGACAGGTCTGGCGTGATATCAACCCCCAAGTCTTTTTCCTTCTCTGACTCCTGAAGAATTTCCTCTCCCAGATGATACCTTGTATCTGGTCTCCTGCTCCCTACGCCTATCTTCATTACATTACATTTGGTTGGGTTAAACTCTAACATCCATTTGTTCAACCATTCCTTCAGCTTGTCTAGGTCTTCTTGAAGCCTCAAACAGTCCTCTTCTGTTTTAATCCTTCTCATAATTTTAGCATCGTCCGCAAACATTGAGAGAAATGAATCGATACCCTCCGGGAGATCATTTACATATATCAGAAACAAGATAGGACCGAGTACAGAGCCCTGTGCCTCCTAAAACGTGTTCATAATAATTTACTATATTTCTGTTCTATTTAAGCAATTCCAAAGTATCATTCGCCATCACATCAGGACCAGCTCCTCCCTTTTTAAGAATTAATTTACGGAAGGCCTATTTTACCTTACCACTTCACCTGATCTCATTTTACAACTGAGTAATTACAATGTTACTAATGCCTCCCTCTTACGGGTCGCATCGTCTTCTCTCTTCTTCTTTACTTCCCAAGATTATTCAGTGATTGGCCGTCGTCCACCTTCCATGTATTCTTCTATTTGTTGGAACATATTACAAACAAAGTATACATACATTCTCCTGCTAAACCCACAATATAACACCTGTCGCATAAATCAGTTGACGCTAAATTAGCGAATACGTTAAAGGAAATAAATTATTTGAATAATTATAGTACGGTATAAAAGTAATTTATTAATTGTTCTTTGACGTGACCCACGTTGGTACGATTAATTCTAGAGCGTCTAAGGGCACTGCTCAGCAATAATGACGTTAGGAAACGTAAGACCGATTTTCTTCCTGGCTCAAACTTCATCTGTGATGCAATTTCGTCAAGTTTCACTTTACTTATATCAACAGAAAGGCCCAATAATGACCTATTCTAATAGGACAATATCAGAAAGAATATTAAAGGAAAAAGCTGATGTTGCATGAAGACGAAGACGAGGTTGGAGCAGGAGACAGGGATACGGACGAGAATGGACAGCCGTGACAGATTCAGCATATGGAAGCGATTACCTTACAAGATATTTCTACCGTGAGGTATGTCTCTCTCTCGAGCCAGCTGTGTTTCCTCACCCCTTTCCTCCCTAACACACCCCCTTCCTTCCCCCCCCCTTCCTCTCACCCCCCCACTCACCCCCCCCCAGACTCATCATATCAACCCCTCATATTGTCATTCCTCTCACTCTCCTCTATTACAACAACCACAATCCTAAACGTTGGCTCCCCGCGCGTGTATCTATATATATATATATATATATATATATATATATATATATATATATATATATATATATATATATATATATAAAGCGTGTATATAATACATATATACACCCGGGGTCAAGGAGGGTAGACTACAGAAAAAACAAGAATGTGGAAAATATGTAATGGGAAGAACGTAAGACTCTTAGCGGGATGCCAACTTCCAGGGAGTGTTCATGAGTGCTCTCAGTGCTAGAAGAGGAGGTAACACTAGAAAGAGACTCTTAAATATTGAATTAATAGCTGAGGAAGTAAGGAAACAACTAGCATCACTAGATAACACTAAAGCTATTGGACCAGACAATGCATCACCGTGATGTTAAAAGATGAGGCACGGGTCTTCAGCATACCTCTATCACTGATCTCTAATGACTTAGTTACAAACGGAGAATTGTCCAGCTGCTAGGAGAAGGCAAATATACTAGCTTACAAAAAAAAAGGAGATAGAGGAAAGGCACTTAACAACAGACCAGTATCACTGACTAGCATCCCCCTACAAAGTACCCAAGAGGATAATTATCAACAGATTTGCCTCACAACTAGAGATAATTAAATATATAAACAAACATCAATATGGCTTTAGGGAAGGGAAATCATGCCTGGTGCACCTGCTGGACCAGGCATTTATTACTTGTGTACAGATGGATGTATTATGAAAATAAGACAGGACAGAGAAGGTTGGGCAGATTGCGTATTTCTGGACTGCCAAAAAGTCCAGAAACACAGAACCCAACAAGAAATTACAACACAAAATTGCAATACAGACGGGAGTATGTGGAAGAGCATTGACATGGATAAAGGATTATCTAACAAAACAGAGTCAGAGAGTTACAGTCAGGAGCAAAAAGTCGAAATGGTTTAGAGTAACAAGCGGAGTGCCTCAAGGGTCGGTCCTGGGACCATACTATTGCTCATTTATGCTAATGATTTATCTACAAGAGTTAAATCTTATATCGATGTTTGTAGATGATACAAAAATAATGAGAAACGTTGGGACAGATGATGATTGTAAGATTCATCAAGGTGACTTAGATAAGCTGCAGAGTTGATTCGAGAAATGGCTATTGGATTTCAACACCAGCAAGTGTAAGGTGATAGAAATGAGAACAGGTGACAGACCAAAATGACAGTGCACAATGAAGGGAAACTACCTTCCTATAACGACTAGAAGTCCTAGGAGAGGACATGACACCAAACCTAACTCCGGAGGCTCATATAAATAATATAACATCAGCAGCATACGCTACAGTAGCAAAAATCAGAACATCATTCAGGAATCTAAATAAAGAGGCAGCTAGATCGCTGTAGTAGACCGTCCACATGAGACCAGTGTTAAAGGTATGACGCCCCATATTGGAGCCCTCCCTCCTAAAAACTCATAAGGAAACTCGAAATGTTCAGAAATTTGCAACGCGGCTCGTCCCAGAATTGCGAGGGAAAGGGTATTAAGAGAGAGCGAAGGAACCGCACCTGACGACGCTAAAATAAGAGAGACAGGAGGGGAATTGGGATATGTTCACATTGAATACTAATAAAACAAGAAGGCGTTGACGGAAGCTTGAGAATCAGATGTATCATAGAGATGCTAGAAAGTTTTCTCTTAAGATAAGAGCAGTGGGAAATGGAATGAATTAAAAGAGCAGGTTGTTATGATCCAATTCCATTCATAATTTGAAAATTAGATATGATAGGAAAATAGGTCAGGAGACATTGCATAGGCATAAAAAGGTGGGGTTCCAAGAGCTAAAGCTGTATCCCGCAGGCACATGTAGGTGAGTGCAAATGGGTGAGTCCGCATACTCATTTAAATGGAGAGAGAGCCACCAGAGGGTCCCGCCCTCCACTGACGAGCAACTGAAATTTCTTAATTACCCTAATTAATTACAGGGGATCCGCCTCTAATCACCTCGTTCACTCCCCTCAGCTCACGCTGTGGAAATAATCATAATAATAATAATTATTTGTCTCAGACCATTCCTGACGGCTGCCTTGTTGTTGTTGTTTTCACTAACTTGTTGTTTACGTGTAAACTGTTGAATGTTTTGTGTTCATTGAGGTCTTAAGTATTATTTTGTTTGTAATTTATCATTAGGTAGAGACAACTTGTTTGGCTTCCGGTCAATACTGTGTAAACGCCTCGTATTATTGACTAAAGACTTTCTGTACTTATATATTTTACAAATTTAAATGATTCAATTAAAATATACTATTCAAAATGTGACAAAATGAATCCTTTAATTGATAAAGAAAATAATGCATAGAAAGATGGATGCAATACACGCATTAATCAGCAACAGAGCCCCACAGAGCCTAGTATCTAGGCTGTGTGAACAGAGCCCCACAGAGCCTAGTATCTAGGCTGTGTGAACACACTTCTAACAAAACTGAGACATATCTAGCCTGTTTAATGTGGGATTAAATTTACCTGGATTTGCATTATTTTTAATTGTCTTAATTGTAGACTATTTCAAATAAGTTTTGCCATATATGTGAAGAAAAACTTCACGATTAAGTAACCCCGTGACCAGTACATGGATGAACAAACCCATGACCAGTATAATGGATGAGTAACCTCATGACCAGTACAACAGAGGAGTAACCCCCTTGGCCAGTACAATAGATGAGTAACCCCATGGCCAGTACAATGGATGAGTAACCCCGTGACCAGTACAATGAATGAGTAACGACTAGGGCTCTTGTAACTATGTGGTTGGTATCTAGATGGATAACCTCATAGAGAGCATGAACGACACCATGGCCAGTAACTGGATGGGTGACAGGTGATTAGTAACGTGAGGGTTAACTACCCGACCAGTAACTAATGAGTATGCGTGTCTGGCTACCAATTAAGCACCAGACAGGAACTGAGAAACGTAATTAGCAAAATATAATCTGATTCCCTTTCTTAGGCTTATCGAAGTACTCCGTCGGCCAATAATTACTGGCTTACCCCAGAATGGAACCCACAACAGTTGCCTATCTCCCTGGTATCTATTTACTGCAAGAAGCATCAGGTGAAATGAAATGTGCCCAACCGTTTCTGTCCTGCGCAGAGACGTAGACCATTGTGCTAATCCGCCATAATTAACAATTGTCTTATTTTACCCTCATTCTCTACAGTATAAAGGGCAAAGAATCTCCCCAGCCCGCAACTGACCCGCTCTTCACTCATAAAACACACGCAAACACACACACACACACACACACACACACACACACACACACACACACACACACACACACACACACACACACACACGCAAATCTGTGAATGGGTTTCTGTTGTCGTTCGTTACCGCGGATCTGAAGGAGTACATGCTTCAAGTTGTGTATGGGATTTACGACCTTTCGCTGCTCATGGATGTGATACAGTAAAGAGATGGGGAGGGGGGCATTAGGGAAGTAGACTAATATTTAGAGCATTAGCTTCTGAATGGAGTCTCGCTGCCCTCTGTTATCACCAATCAGCAGTCAGCAAGCCGTCGCAAGATTAGGAAAAGTGAATCGCGTTTAAACTAATTTGTTAATAGTTTTTAAGAGTTGGTGGGAGAGGTGAGGGGGGGAGTAGAGTTCTTTAGTGTCGCCAGTCTGAAGGAACAAAGTGTTGGAGAGGAACTAGAGAATGAGTGTCACATTTGCGTACAGTTTGTGTGGAAGTTTTTTCTCGCTCTCGGTGGATCTGAAGGAGTCAGGCGTCGGTAAATTAGAGAGAGAGACAAGTGTGTTTATGGCCTAGCACGCTTGCTCCTCCTTGGGGGGGCGGGGGTCCTACTACGCCGTGTGAATGAACGTCTGCTGAGTGCTGATAACTGAAAGATCACTTACGAGGGTGATTAAGGCAGCCCTTGATGGTGAGTATAGAGAAAGTTTATGGTGAGTATGGGGGGGCCTTTGGTGGTGAGTATTGGGGCCCTTGGGAGTGAATATGGAGGCCTTATAGAGGGTGAATATGAATGTATTTCGGGAGTGAGTATGGAGGCCTTTTGATTGCGAGTATGCGAGCCTTTGGCATTTGTACGGGTTCCCTTGAGGGGGTGAGTATAGGGGGTCCTTGAAGGTGAGTTTGCCGCCCCTTGAAGGTGAACATACGGCGTGCTCTTAAGCGTGCGGACGGAGCCCTTAAGAGTGCCTGTTGTTGTTTAAGATTCACTACCTGGAACAAAAAGCTCCCAGCAGCACGGGCTATGGTGAGCCCGTAGTGGACTCCTTTCTTAAGAGTGCCGCTTCTCCAAGGTCAAGTCCCAGCACCATCCCGACGCCATTTAGAGACGGAGACATTCATTCAGCGTCTAGGTCCAGGATTCATCAAGCATTTACGTATCCACTTACGAAACCTGTACATCTTGGGCATTGTTATTTCATGGTCACGGATGGTTGAGTGGTTAAATTACCGTGTACACCAGTTGTGCATTACGCTCCTGGCTGTCCTGGGTTCGAGTCACTTATGGGGTGTGGCGTTTTCAGTCGCATATATGCTTGGGGACCATTCAAGCTTGTTTGTATATTATATATATATATATATATATATATATATATATATATATATATATATATATATATATATATATGTCGTACCTAATAGCCAGAACGCACTTCTCAGCCTACTATTCAAGGCCCGATTTGCCTAATAAGCCAAGTTTTCATGAATTAATGTTTTTTCGTCTACCTAACCTACCTAACCTAACCTAACCTAGCTTTTTTTGGCTACATAACCTAACCTTACCTATAAATATAGGTTAGGTTAGGTTAGGTAGGGTTGGTAAGGTTCGGTCATATATCTACGTTAATTTTAACTCCAATAAAAAAAAATTGACCTCATACATAGAGAAAAGGGTTGCTTTATCATTTCATAAGAAAAAAATTATAGTAATTATATTAATTCAGGAAAACTTGGCTTATTAGGCAAATCGGGCCTTGAATAGTAGGCTGAGAAGTGCGTTCTGGCTATTAGGTACGACATATATATATATATATATATATATATATATATATATATATATATATATATATATATATAAATATAAATTGGTAGCAGTGTTTCTTGTAAACATATGTTGTTGAATTTGACCGAAAGGGTAAAATTAATGATTCTAACACGAATCTTCTCAATATTTCTTATGTGTTTCTTCACTGTCGAGGGAAGTTGAAAAATTAACTCTCCAAAGTTCAGTACACTATATTTATGGCCTGACGCCTAGGGAAGCGTTTCGTAAAGCACTCCTTACATTTTCAAAGACAAATTTTCCATACTCTGCCAAGGCTTATATTAGCTTGGGGTGAGGTGATACAGGACATGATTGAGATGAACAAGTGGATCAATGGCATAATGGGTATTAATAGGCCATTATGTGTTCTATTTTCTTGCTTCTAATGTTTCTGTGTTGGTTCGGGGTCTTGAAATGGGTAGAATGTAATTATGTGTTAATTGGCTGTTGATTGCTGGTTTTGACTTTTTGATGTGTAGGCCTCGCTGATGTCGAGTCTCCAGTTGTCGTTGAACCTGTCGATAATTTCTGTGTTGTTTGTTAAGATTTCTCTTGTGATGGTCTGGTTGTGTGAGGTGATTATATGTTCCTTGCTGGAGCCCTGTTGCTGGTGTATTGTTAATCGTCTAGAGAGAGACGTTATTGTCTTGCAAATATACTGAGATCATTGGGGCTGAGAGTCCCCAAGCGGGCGTGTGAAGACATGGACTCTTTGGTCTCTTTTAAGGCATTCTGTTCTGTGTCTGGAGAGTTCTTCATAAGTAAGTTGGCCGTCTTCTAGTTTCTGTAGTAAATTGTTAATTGTATCTTCTGATTTGTGTCTGTGGGGATAACGTTCGTATCAATAATATATTTCAGGATGCTTTCCTCCGTTTTATGAGCCTTCGAAAACAAGTTCCTGTAACACAATCTGATTAGAGGTACAGGTATTCCATTTCTTTTTCTTTCATAGCTCTCTGTCTCTTCGCCTTCTCTTCCCTCTTCTTCCCCTTCAGCTCCTTCCTCCACCCCTTAGAGTACACAACGACACATGCTCCGGATATTATTACCTCCCTTCCCCTTCCCCTTCCCTTCCCCCGCACCCCTTCTCCCCTCCCTCTCCCCCCTCCTCTCCCATCGTTATTTAAATCGTGATTGACTTCCTGGCAGCTTGGAGGAGTGGCTGTCTCTCAGGGCCATTATTAGCCCCCGTGCCACCACTCTCTGGTACGTCCGCTGACCTCCTCCTCCCCCCCCCCCCATTCCCTCAGCCCCATACGGTGGACCTCCACAGGGCGGGACCCTCATGACGTGAAACCTCTCCCCTCATCCGGGACTGCAATGCCATAGGTATCCCTCATTATTTCACCTGTGTTATGCTTACTCGAGCATGGGCTCACCTCGCATGTGCTCACCTAACCTCACCTATGTTTACCTAATCTCACCTACGTTTGTGGGAAAAACCTGCTGGGATTGATATAAGAGGAGACTACCAGGGACTTGTACTGAACTAAATTAAAAATTTACTGTCTGCAAATTAATTCAACTAAAATCTCTAGCTAGGGTTGTAAATCCTAGATCCTCTTTTCCTAATGACAAACTGTGGGCTGTAAGGGACAGGTGGGGTGAATGACTATGTTGATAGAAGTTCCAATCCACCTGTAGACAGGGATCTCACATCAGCTTGTATTTTATACAAGGATAAGATTTGATAAATTCAGTTATCTGACTGAACACTGGCTCTGTTTAAATCAGAGATTTAAACATACATAGTCTAACCTAGTACCATAACTTAACAGCCAATATGTACTTATACTATAAACAACAAATTAAATTGTAAAAGTATAATAAATGACCTTAAATGTAGTCTAAATACTGTCAAGTACTAGAAATTATATTCAATTAAATGAACTTATATGATAACTTAAAAATTAACTAAGCAAACAATTGATAACTTAATTTATATATTCAAATATATATGCAGACATATTCAATTTATATGATACAGTTAGCTTGAGTGAATCTCTTCCCACGCTATGGACACTTGTGAGGTTTTTACTTATTGAGGCTGAATTCTTTTCTGACAGAATGGACACTCATGAGGTTCAGTGCTTGGATAAGATTCACAGCTACACTACAATTTTAATAAACTTACTGAAATGTGAGGCTTAGCCTCGCTTTTTAACCAACAGACAGATTTATAGGATATTAAAGTTACACAAGCATACAATTGGCCAATCATACACCAAATAACCCTCAATATACTTCTCTGCCAGTCGGGGTGCCTGTCTGACAAGTTTGCCAGACTGATTAACTCTCCCTTGTTGAGTTTAGGCACGATATTTTGCTACAGCGTTGCTGTATGATGATCTGGTAGCGTTGCTACGTGATTATCCTGCAGTTGCAGAAGAATGATTCGAGATAAAAGTTTATGAATGAAGGTGGAGGAAACCGTGTCACTGATCTCCACTATACACTCTATTTTATGTGAATGTTCACGGATTTTCCTTGTAGATATTGTCCAGGTACTCCCCCAGTTCTAGAGAGTATTCACTGGCGATAAAAAATATTAGATAAGGTGTCCTTGAGCTGGTAATGTTCGCTAAGGATCAGTCACTTGTTCACTCATTTGTAAACAAACGCGGAGTGCCCGCGAGGCATCGTCGTGGGCGCTTCTCGCCCCCCGAGAGCCTTCCCCCTCTCCCTTGAGAGGTAGCTTGCAATGAATATTGATTGATTATTTTTACAGTCTAGACTTATGATTAAGATAAGATGTGATTATAATATAATTAGATATAAGATTTAAAGATTATAAGTAGTATTTGAAAGTACCACTGAATCTTATTAAGGATTCGATTTTTAATCCTACCGGATGTTGAATCAATGTTCCAATAGTTTTTTAATTAAGAAGTCCTTCTAGAAGCTTCTGGATCCTTGAGAGATCATGTACAAAGTCACGTAGGCATCAAAAGGGCCCCTGTTGCGTACGTGTTCATGGTGCCATTGTCATCCAGGATCAAGCTATAATGAATCTTTAAAGATTCATTATATGATTTTGATACATTTTAGATATGATTTTGATATGATTTAGATATGATATAGAAATTATACATTTCTTAGATGATTATTAGATATGGTGGGTAAAAATTTCCCACATCTTCCAGAGGGAGAGAACTGGCACAGAGTCCAATACTTAGGACAATAGTAACCATATGTTTTTATTTACTCTCCATTGGATTGATAATACAAGTGCAAATTTTGCTTGCACTTTTGTGCTGCTGTCCGTTGTGGACGATTGTGTCTGTTAGGAGTCTGTGGGTCTTGTGGAGTTAGAGTGTCTTGAGGTCTCTCAGGATCTAACTGCAGCTGGCTCACTGATTCCATGTGGATGAGTTTGTCCAATGTCTTCAGAGAAGTTGTTCCTTTAGACAGGATTTTGACTATTCTCAAAATCCCCTGACTATCTGGATGGACTGAGACAACTTTACCTAATGGCCAGTCAGCCCTAGGGCCATCACTGTCTACCAAGACAATATCGCCAGGTTGGAGATTAGCTATATTATGGGGGACATTGGCCCCATAGTGATGTTCTCGTAGAGATGTAAGATATTCTTTTGTCCAAACATCATTCCATTTTTGGATTATGCTGGACAGATGTTTATACCCCTGAACCAACTCGCTCTGACCCACATATGAGGGATCTCTGATCTCATCATCCACTAGAGATGGTACTGGAGTCAGAAGTCTTCCATACATTAGGTGGGCAGGACTTAACGGCTCATGTTGAGTAGGATCCTCAGACAAGTAAGTCAACGGCCGGTTATTCACCCTTGATTCTATTTCCGTGATTACTGTCTGGAGTTCTTGAAGATTGATTTTCTGACGGTGTAGAGATTTTCTCAAGGATCTTTTTACAGTTCCTATTAACCGTTCATAAAATCCTCCGTGCCATGGGGCTCTCGGAGGGATAAATTTCCATCTGCAATGACGCTGTTCCAGTGTGGAAGTAACTGCAGGATGGGAACAGATTTCCCGTAGACATGCTTCTCCAGCTACCAAGTTTGCTCCGTTATCTGAAATCATCAGCTTAGGGCATGATCGGCGTGCTGCGAATCTGCGGAAAGCTTGAATAAATGATTGAGCAGTCATATCGGGTGTTACCTCTAGATGTACTGCCCTGGTGGTAGCACAGGTGAACAGACAGATGTATGCCTTGATAGGTTGCTTATCTGCAGTCCCTGTTAGATATATTGCTCCTGTATAATCTACTCCTGTCGTTTCGAAAGGTTGTAGATGGACCACTCGTTCCTTTGGCAGGGGTGGTGGCCCTGGATAAGAGCAAGTTCTTGCATCGTACCTTCGGCATATCATGCAATTCTTCAAGATTGATTTGACTGACTGTCTTCCCTGAGGAATCCAGTACTGCTGTCTGATTTGTGTGAGTGTGTCTAACACTCCTCCATGTTTGATGATTTGTTGATGTGTATGCAACACAATCAACCTTGTGATCCAATGATTTTTTGGTAAAAGCCATGGATGCACGGTATCTAGATTGATATCTGCGTGTTTAAGTCTCCCTCCACAACGCAGAATGTTGTGATTTTCTTGGTCTATCCACAGACCGAGATTGTGTTTTAACTTATGCGGAAGATTTTCATAGTTATTCCCATAAGTTTCTCTCTGGGCTTGTCTTACCCAATAGAGAAGTGCATCTGGAAAAGTGTATTTTATACCTTTTTTCCTGAGATAATGAAACACGTTCTGTGTTACATTGATTAATTTGATGAGCGAGGAGTAACGAGTACAATCCAAGACTGATATTTGAGCTTGCTGCCTGGTGGTAGTTATGGTTTGTGTCGTAATGACGTGTGGCTTTTGTTCAGGCCAACTACCATTCACTAACCATCGAGGCCCATGAAACCAAATATCTGCCTTTGCAAACTGTTTAAATGTCATACCTCTTGATAAGAGATCAGCTGGATTATCCTTTGTTGGTACATGCAACAATTGAAAGCCTGCGGAAATTTCTTTAATTTCCGAGACGCGATTTTTTACATATGGAGTTGGACAGTTGTCGTTTCGTACCCATTGTAAGACAGCTTCATTGTCAGACCATATGATGACATCTTTGATGTTCATGGCAGACAAGACTTGTTTGATATGCACTGCTAAGCGTGTTCCAGTTAGCAGTGCTGTTAGTTCCATCTGAGGCAAAGTCCTCTTTTTTAATGGAGCGACTCTGGCCTTAGAGGTGATAAGATATGATTGATTAGAAGTCACTAAGTAAGCACAAGCTCCAAAAGCTTTGGCTGACGAGTCTGCGAATACATGTAGTGATACTTCTTCATTTTCCTCGACTATGTGTCTCGGAAAGATTATCTTTTCAACTAAAGTTTGTTCTTGAGCCACTTCCATCCAAGCTTTTTGTAACTGGATTGGTAGTGGATCATCCCAACCAACCTTAGCCTTCCATGCTTCTTGCACCAATAAACGCCACTTGATAGTCAAAGGATTTAGTAGACCAAGTGGGTCAAATACTTTGCTAACTTGTGAAAGCAAATCCCTTTTTGTAGTGATGTTGTAATTTACTGGCACAGATTTGATCGATATTGTGTCCGAGATTAAATCCCAATCCATGCCTAACACCTTTTGTGATTCTGGTACGTGATATTCAGGGTAATCTCTTGCTATTTGATTATTCAATGTTGCATTATTAGAGGCCCAAGATTGTAGTGGCATGTTGGCACCTTGTAGCTCCTTGTTGGCCTCTTGATATAATTGTAACAGTTCAGTAGTACTGTTAACTGTCCCTTGAAAATTATCTACATATAGATTTTGACTGATTTCAGTCTTACAGGGACTTGATGATTTCTTCAGATGAGTATCTAGAGTTGCTTGCAACAGAAATGGACTGCTTGTCGCGCCGAAAAGAACTGAAGAGAATCTGAAAGTCACTACAGGACTATTGACATCTTCTGGGTTCTCTACCCATAGAAACTTAGTGAAGTCTCTATCTTCTTCCTGCAAGCCAACTCTTAGAAAGGCCTTACTTATATCTGCTGAATACGCATATTTGTTAAGTCTAAACTTCAACAGTATGTCATACAATTTCTGAGTTAGACTAGGACCTGTTTGCAAACAATCATTTAGACTGGTTCCTTGGGGTCCAGATTTAGAGCTACAATTAAAAACTATCCGTAAAGGAGTTGTTTTTGATTCTCTCTTTACAGCCATGTGTGGTAAAAAATGGCCTATTTGCTTATTGTCATCTTTCACGACTTCGATGAATTTATTCTTTAATTGTTGAGCAATAATCTCATGATAGAGTTTTAAATGCTCAGGCCTTTTTCTTAGCTTTGCTAGTTGAGATTTAAATTGACTATAAGCCATGTGATAATTGGTAGGTAAGGTTTTATGGTTGATTTTCCATGGTAGCCTTACCCAGTACTGTCCATCATGATACTGTACAGTTTCTAAGTACTGATTGTATGCACAGATATCATCAGGACTTGGTTGTTCAGGAATTATTCCTATGGCATCAAGTTCCCACAATTGAGGTACAGATTCCAATCCATCATCAATCATGTGGGGGATTTTAAGTGGTGACTGTTCTTTGCCTAGTCATGCCACTATTACAGTTTCTGTATGATGTGATTTTTCAGGAGTTGAAGGTTCAAGATCTAGTATAGGTCCTGTCATCAATATGCCTCCTGCTGATTTGAGTATATTCATACCCATAGATTCTTCTGATCCCAGAATGAATCGATGATAGTAGTCAGCTCCAATCAGGATTCCGATATCTCCTATGTAGTCAGAATCAAGCAGAGGATCTGCTAATTGTATTCCTTTTTCTTTTAGGAATTTAATTGTGGCTGTCAGACCAGTCACTTCCATTTCAGTAGGAATTTTATCAACTACTATGGCTTCTACTGTCCTTTGGGATGTACCTAGACAGACATTGAGTTTTACTACTGGAAAGGTTCTACGACCAGAATTAGTAAAAAACCCTGATATGGAGGTAGATACTTGCTTTGAAGATTTAAGTTGTAAATCTTCTGCCATCTTTTTACTGATAAAGGTTTTCTGTGACCCTTGATCAAAAAAGCCTCTCGTTGGAATACAAATTCCTTGATTGCATAGTTCTAGCTGTGCAGTAGGCAATATGGCTGCTGTAACAATTTCTGTATCCAAGTCGTTGACATTGCTCATTACTGTACAGAATTGTACGGCTGTTGTGGTATTATCATCTTTGGGCTTTGCCTGAGATGCATGTTGATTATTGGAAGTCTGTGATCTGGATTGAGTGTTAATATCACCACAGAGTGCTGTGTGATGTACACTTTTATGACAATATTGGCAGTTCTGCAATTGAGTGATACACTCACTAGTATCGTGCTTCCGTAGACAACGGATGCACCTGTTCAGAGATTTCAGTCGATCGATTCGACTGGCACGGCCTACATAAACTGTGCATTGATAAATGGTATGTGCTTCTTGACAGAATAAACATTTTGGGGCACTTGTAGCTCCTTTTGTCTTATCTGTCTTAGGAGCTTGGTTTCCTACAGTTCTGTTAACTGTGGGGGATATAGCATAAGAGCCAACATTATTCTGTTTCCACTTTGCAGAAGAGGAGTTTTGTTGTCTTGATTTTTGACTGCCATTCTGGACATTTTTGCTTTTGTCCGTGGATTCACTTTTGGGGATTTTTTCTTGAGATCTAAGTTTTCCTCGGCTTCGTAATCTTTGTACGTAAGCTCGAAGTCCATCAATGATTTGGCTTTGTGATAAGATGTTGGTGTTATAATGAGTGCATAGGCTGTCTATGACCTCATTTGGAAGTTTCCTTTGAATGATTAACTTTATAAGCCACTCTGCATCACCTACAGGTACTTTTGTACTGAGGGCTTTGATGATTGATTCTATAGACAATCGAAATGATTGTAGTGACTCATAACTTTTATTTGGAGAGGGTAAATCCAATAATTTGTATGAGAGACGTGCAATTGCAGTCTCCTTATCACTGTAGTTATCTTGTAACAACTGTAAGGCATGGTCGTAATCATCATCCGTTAATGACAAATTAGCAATGACCTGCCTTGCCTCTCCCCGTAACTGGCCTTGCAAATATTGAAACTTTGTCGCCTTTTTGAGAGAGGGCTTGGAGTTTATTATAGAATCAAAGTGTCTCCAGAAGGTATCCCAATCGTCTTCATCCTTGCCCTCAAAATATGGTAATTGTACCTTTGGGAGCTCTGCGGCTATATGTGTTATAGTTGCATTGCTCTGTTGAGTGGATGAGCTCACATTGGATTGGGTTCCTGCTTGAGATATTTGTTTGATTAAAGGATCAAGTTGATCTTGGATTTTATCTTCATACATTGTCATTTCAACGACAATTTCCTGAAGTTCCTTTCGGGTTAAATCTGCATTAGCCATTTCTGTTAGATAAATCTCTGCATGGCGTTTGATTTGTTCATACTTATCCACAGCTGCTTTTACTCTGGTATTCAGAATTATTAAATCAGGAGATGGTTGCCTAGCCAACTTTTGACATTTGTCAATCAGTTGAGTTAGGTGATTTTGCAGACCATTAAGTGTCCTCCTATTTCCTGTTTCAGCTGCTGGTGGAACGCTGTCAGCCATTTTGACCTTTTCCGAGTTTTGGAGATTCCGAGATTTTTCTCTTTTTTCTGATAAATATGTTTGATGTTAATGTATTTTGATAAATGAGCTTTCCTGTCTACTTAGGTAATGATTCCAAAGATCGTCCTTCATTTCCTCCCTGGAATCTGGTTGTAGCAGGTGTTCAATTATCAAAAGTACTGTAATAATTTGATTTGTGACCCGAATGCACGAATGCACCAAGTTGGTAAATCCTGTAATAATTTTTTAAAAATAGTAAATGGCACTATTTTTGCAAAGTTATTACAAAATCTGTTACCATAATAATTGTTAGATAAAATACAGTAGAATGTCTACTGGTTTTACCTGGAATAGGGTTTGATACAGTTGATTATAGTTAGATTGTAATGATATGCTCTTACAGTGATGATAACACTTTTTTAAAGAATATTATGTAATGAGCAGCTCTGAAAATCAGTAGATTAGAGATAATGCTAGATAATACACTTAAATATGCATGTAATGTTACCACAATGAGGTAGATAATTGGTATTTATGATTAAGATGCAATTGTGTCTGTGACACTGATATAATTAAGTACTGTGGTTTCTTAACACAAAACAGTATCAGTTTGTTATGAATGCTTACTAGTTAATGGATATGGTGGCTTAAGCCACTGCAAACTATTTGTTTACTTAGATATATAGCTATGATAAATATTGGCTGATAGCTAGGCTAGGCTAGAATATGTAAGAATTATTCCAATGCAAAATCAAGATGTTTCTTATGTATTTGGCATTGAAATATTCGGTAAACGAATGATCATAAATATCTAGGTATAAAGGACCATTATTATCTAGGTTCGAAGGACCATTAATGTGGGAAAAACCTGCTGGGATTGATATAAGAGGAGACTACCAGGGACTTGTACTGAACTAAATTAAAAATTTACTGTCTGCAAATTAATTCAACTAAAATCTCTAGCTAGGGTTGTAAATCCTAGATCCTCTTTTCCTAATGACAAACTGTGGGCTGTAAGGGACAGGTGGGGTGAATGACTATGTTGATAGAAGTTCCAATCCACCTGTAGACAGGGATCTCACATCAGCTTGTATTTTATACAAGGATAAGATTTGATAAATTCAGTTATCTGACTGAACACTGGCTCTGTTTAAATCAGAGATTTAAACATACATAGTCTAACCTAGTACCATAACTTAACAGCCAATATGTACTTATACTATAAACAACAAATTAAATTGTAAAAGTATAATAAATGACCTTAAATGTAGTCTAAATACTGTCAAGTACTAGAAATTATATTCAATTAAATGAACTTATATGATAACTTAAAAATTAACTAAGCAAACAATTGATAACTTAATTTATATATTCAAATATATATGCAGACATATTCAATTTATATGATACAGTTAGCTTGAGTGAATCTCTTCCCACGCTATGGACACTTGTGAGGTTTTTACTTATTGAGGCTGAATTCTTTTCTGACAGAATGGACACTCATGAGGTTCAGTGCTTGGATAAGATTCACAGCTACACTACAATTTTAATAAACTTACTGAAATGTGAGGCTTAGCCTCGCTTTTTAACCAACAGACAGATTTATAGGATATTAAAGTTACACAAGCATACAATTGGCCAATCATACACCAAATAACCCTCAATATACTTCTCTGCCAGTCGGGGTGCCTGTCTGACAAGTTTGCCAGACTGATTAACTCTCCCTTGTTGAGTTTAGGCACGATATTTTGCTACAGCGTTGCTGTATGATGATCTGGTAGCGTTGCTACGTGATTATCCTGCAGTTGCAGAAGAATGATTCGAGATAAAAGTTTATGAATGAAGGTGGAGGAAACCGTGTCACTGATCTCCACTATACACTCTATTTTATGTGAATGTTCACGGATTTTCCTTGTAGATATTGTCCAGGTACTCCCCCAGTTCTAGAGAGTATTCACTGGCGATAAAAAATATTAGATAAGGTGTCCTTGAGCTGGTAATGTTCGCTAAGGATCAGTCACTTGTTCACTCATTTGTAAACAAACGCGGAGTGCCCGCGAGGCATCGTCGTGGGCGCTTCTCGCCCCCCGAGAGCCTTCCCCCTCTCCCTTGAGAGGTAGCTTGCAATGAATATTGATTGATTATTTTTACAGTCTAGACTTATGATTAAGATAAGATGTGATTATAATATAATTAGATATAAGATTTAAAGATTATAAGTAGTATTTGAAAGTACCACTGAATCTTATTAAGGATTCGATTTTTAATCCTACCGGATGTTGAATCAATGTTCCAATAGTTTTTTAATTAAGAAGTCCTTCTAGAAGCTTCTGGATCCTTGAGAGATCATGTACAAAGTCACGTAGGCATCAAAAGGGCCCCTGTTGCGTACGTGTTCATGGTGCCATTGTCATCCAGGATCAAGCTATAATGAATCTTTAAAGATTCATTATATGATTTTGATACATTTTAGATATGATTTTGATATGATTTAGATATGATATAGAAATTATACATTTCTTAGATGATTATTAGATATGGTGGGTAAAAATTTCCCACAACGTTTATCTAACCTCACCTGTGTTGACCTAAGCTCACGTGTGCTGATCTAACCTCACATGAGTTCCAGTTCCTGCGTTACGGAAAAAATGAAAATTTAAAAACAGAAAACATTTACAAAACGAAGTCAAATCATAACATAGAACGAAAAAGCAATGTAAAGAATTTGGGTGTACTCATG
>NC_091212.1:24420938-24425938 GCF_040958095.1 Procambarus clarkii
TTACACAGGTCTTTCCAGAAGCTAACCTAATCTACATTTCGTTTAATACAAAGTTTCGTAGGGCAGATAAGTCTAGCTTAATGAAGCTAAACATGTTTTCCCCCACCCCAAACACACACAGAACAGAGAACCGTTAACAGAGAACCAGTCTCTATGTCTACGGTTGAAGGGCAGACGCTTGAGGCTAGTCTCACCCAACCTGCAGGGAAGTGGTGTGAGGCTGTTAAAGTGGCACCTTTATTGTACAACACTCACATACGCTGGTAAGAGTCGGCAACAGTTAAATATTTTAAGAAGTATTGGCATTTATATAAAACCCACATTCGATTTTCATGGAGTCAAATATGAAATATTTGGTGTTTCTCCCATAGATTTTCCCAAAGAGGCACGAGGGGTAAATGGTGGGAAGTATATTGAAGGGGTATCCGGGTGGAGCCGGTTACCCCTTCAATATTTATATATAAATGAAAATGTTTGTCTAAGGTTGGAGGCCAGACGGGAAAGAGGGGGGGGTAGGGAGATTGGGGTGGGGGTTCAGGGGGGGGGGGAGGGTGGTGAAAAGGGGAAAATGAAGGAGATATTGGGAAAGGGGAAAGGAAAGGGAGAAAAGGGTGATGATGGGGGGAAGAGGGGAATGTGAGGATAGAGGTGAAATAGGGTAGGAAGACAGACTATCCTGGGATGGCCGGGTTTCCCCTGCCAGTACAATATAGAGCGGGTTGGTGTTGGACCAAACACATGCGCAGAGGCGTCGACAAATGCGGTCAGAAAAGGCCTAATATCGCACTTTTTCTATTTCAATTTGATGAACAAATGAACAATAAGATGAACAATCATCTAATAGGATCATCGTGACCTATAAGCTCGCCTCGACCTTAACTCTGACCTTTCTTGAACTTTCTCCTGACCTTTAAATATAATTATCAGTCTGTGACCATTTTCTTTTAAGTATTAACGTCCAAGTTTACACTCTCTTTGATCTTTTTAATGTAGAAATTCGTGACCTTTGGTGTTCGTATACAAGACTGTTTATTGTTGGTAATGAACGAGTTTATTGGTGGGTAATGTTATGAGTGTCGCTTATCCCACCATTGTTGTTAGTGATTGACGTGTGTGTGTGTGTGTGTGTGTGTGTGTGTGTGTGTGTGTGTGTGTGTGTGTGTGTGTGTGTGTGTGTGTGTGTGTGTGTGTGTATGTGTATGTGTATGTGTATGTGGGTGTGTGTGTGGGTGTGTGTACTCACCTAGTTGTACTCATCTAGTTGTGTTTGCGGGGGTTGAGCTTTGCTCTGTCGGCCCGCCTCTCAACTGTCAATCAACTGTTTACTAACTACTTTTTTTCTCTCTCTCCACACCACACACACACACACACACACACACACACACACACACCAGGAAGCAGCCCGTGACAGCTGACTAACTCCCAGAAACCTATTTACTGCTAGGTAAAAGGGGCATTGAGGGTGAAAGAAACTTTGCCCATTTGTTTCTGCCTGGTGCGGGAATCGAACCCGCGCCACAGAATTATGAGTCCTGCGCGTTATCCACCAGGCTACCAGGCCCCCTACCTGTGTGTGTGTGTGTGTGTGTGTACTCACCTAATTGTACTCATCTAGTTGTGCTTGCGGGGATGAGCTTTGGCTCTTTAGTCCCGCCTCTCAACTGTCAATCATCTGGTGTACAGATTCCTGAGCCTAATGAGCTCTATCACATCTACATTTGAAACTGTGTATGGAGTCAGCCTCCACCACATCACTGCCTAATGCATTCCATCCGTTAACTACTCTGACACTGAAAAAGTTCTTTCTAACGTTCCTGTGACTCATCTGGGTACTCAGTTTCCACCTGTGTCCCTTGTTCTCTACACCACCCGTGTGTGGGTGTACAGACACAGGTGTGTGTACACACATGTGTATATGTGTGTGTGCGCGCGCGTGCGTGCACCAACGCTCGTCTCCGTCCGTACCCTCAGTTTAAAAGATAATACTGACGCTTATTATTTAGTAAAACAAAATTAACGGTCACATAAACTTGCAGAGGAACGCAGCTGGTGGCCCCAACGAGGTGTGTGTGTGTGTGTGTCGCTGAAGGCTGGCGAACGGCCGTCTGGCGTACCGTAAAACGTGGCTAATTGCTTGCAAAGGGTACGTCTAGCAACACTCAGCGATGCGTCGTTATTCTTACCTAGAGTAATACTCTCCCGTCTCTTCCTAACAATCGTACCGATGTTATAGTATCTTGTATGACGTGATTATGTCCCCTCTGAACCATCATCTTTCTAGCAATGTAAGATTCACGTTTCTTATAAATGTTTCTGCACTTTTGCAATTTTATTTAAATTCTTATGTAAGTGCGAGTTCCGTTTTTTGTATAGCTTACTGTAGTATTGATCTTATGTATGTGGTGAACAGTATGTGGGTTCAGCCGACATGGGGGGCTGTGTGAAGTGCATAGTACGTGGGGCTCAGTATGTGGTGCACAATATAAGGTGCACAGCATGTGGTGTGCAGTACGTGGGGCTCAGTATGTGGTGCACAATATAAGGTGCACAGCATGTGGTGTGCAGCACGAGAGGCTCAGCTTGTGGTGCACAATATAAGGTGCACAGCATGTGGTGTGCAGTGCGAGGGGCTCAGCTTGTGGTGCACAATATAAGGTGCACAGCATGTGGTGTGCAGTGCGAGGGGCTCAGCTTGTGGTGCACAATATAAGGTGCACAGCATGTGGTGTGCAGTGCGAGGGGCTCAGCTTGTGGTGCACAATATAAGGTGCACAGCATGTGGTGTGCAGTGCGAGGGGCTCAGCTTGTGCACAATATAAGGTGCACAGCATGTGGTGTGCAGTACGTGGGGGCTCAGCTTGTGGTGCACATGCCTCACCTATGGGTCACCTCAGGTCCTTTCACTCTTTCTAACTCTACAAAGTAACTTTCTTCTCAGCCGGAGCAGTTTCTGAGGTTCCCTCTCTCTTGCGCCCACTCTAATTTCATTACACTTGTTGGAGTTGAAGTCTAGAAATCATATTTCAGATCACTCTTATATATTTTGCGATACTTTTCTGCTCTCACGAGTTATGCTCCATCAACACATTAATTATTAGGAGAAATTACAAACTTTCTATGACTATATACCACACAGAAGGGATATGAGGGCAGGTTAAAAGGTGGGATATGAAGATGGGATAATAGCTGGGATATGAAGACAGGATAAGAACTGGGATATGAAGACAGGATAAGAGCTGGGATATGAAGACAGGATAAGAGCTGGGATATGAAGATGGGATAAGAGCTGGGATATGAAGATAGGATAAGAGCTGGGATAAGAGCTGGGATATGAAGACAGGATAAGAGCTGGGATATAAAGACAGGATAAGAGCTGGGATATGAAGACAGGATAAGAGCTGGGATATGAAGCTGGGATAAGAGCTGGGATATGAAGACAGGATAAGAGCTGGGATATGAAGCTGGGATAAGAATTAAGCTGGGATAAGAGCTGGGATATGAAGACAGGATAAGAGCTGGGATATGAAGCTAGGATAAGAGCTGGGATATGAAGACGGGATAAGAGCTGGGATATGAAGACAGGATAAGAGCTGGGATATGAGGACGAAGTGAAAAGACGGTACCCAACTAAGTGGACCATCGGGTATGGAACGCCGACCTGCAAGTAGTGAGGCCGTCGCTCTACCTACCTGCTGGACTATCCTCCCAGACAGTCAGTGTCGTGAAGTTGTCACTCCTGGGGCACTATACCAGAGTGAAGACAAGTACAGTGGTAATACTGCACTCCGTCCTCCTGTTGTGATAGTCCTTAGACGAAGGTTGAGGACCATACCTTGAGGTTACCTTGAGGTGCTTCCGGGGCTCAGCTTCCCCGCGGCCCGGTCGTCGACCAGGCCTCCCACCATGGTGCGTATACCGGCGGATATAGATTCAACAGAGCAGAAGTTGTTAAACACATGGGACAAAATCTTACTGAAGCGACCATACGAGTCATAAATACTCACACTCCGCCCAAGTAAAACAGAAACAAACAACACTTAGTAGGCCAGCCAGAGGCTTAAAAAAAATCCCTGCAAAAAAAAAAAAAGGCGTATAAAGTCAATTAGAAAATAGAACTCGGCAGTATTGAGTTGGACAAATCGGAAAACTAATTTCTACTTATGTTGCAAAGATAAATTAATCTAACCTATTCTTTTTAGGCCTAATACACGCTGAGGCTTAATATAGTACATATGTGTGCTATACTAGGCCTAAGAATATTTAAGTTTGTTAGCATTTTTTCGGACTATAAAGTGAACAGTACAAAATTCTACTATCTAATTGCTTAGTACGTCAGTGCAGGCGATGAGTCACAATAACGTGGCTAAAGTATGTTGACCAGACCACACACTAGAAGGTGAAGAGAGGACGACGTTTCGGTCCGTCCTGGACCATTCTTAAGTCGATTGTCTTGAGAACAAGAGAGAACAAGAGAACAAGATTGTCTTGAGATCTCAAGACAATCGACTTGAGAATGGTTCAGGACGGACCGAAACGTCGTCGTCCCTACACCTTCTAATGTGTGGTCTGGTCAACTTAGTACGTCAATGTTTGCACTATGGTGCACATACTTACAAAAAGACTCCTCTAAACAGGAGGATGGGTTGAGTAATAATGTCTTGAACGAGTCCTGTTCCTGTCTCACGCAAATAAATTCCTTACAGGTAATTTTAAATGTAAGTCAAGTAAAACTGGTGATCTATACTTTTGCATGAAAACAATAGTTTTTTACAAACTGGTACATTAATTCCGGGTTGCAGTCGTTCATGTGTGGATTTGGCTTTAATTTTTGTCTTTATTCCGTTTTTATTTTGTTTTTCTCTCTTTTATTTGTAATGTTTTGAGGTGCATAGAAAAATAAGGAGGGCGAAGAGGGTGCCAAGCACCACAGGTTACCAGTGTCGAAATTCCTAACGTTTTAGTGCTCTGTGGAAGACTTCGGAGCCTCGCCACATCGGAGC
>NC_091212.1:24430938-24433438 GCF_040958095.1 Procambarus clarkii
GGGGGTGGAATAATGGACAAGATAGAGCTATTTCCCCCACCCCCCGTTACACACAGATGGAAACTGAGTACCTAGATGAGTCATAGAGATATTATAAAGAACTTTTTTTTAGTATTAGAGTAGTTAAGAAACGGAATGCACTATGCAGTGATGTGGTAGAGGCAGACTCAATGCAGTTTCAGAGGTAGATATGATAGAACCTAATAGGCTCAGAAATCTGTACATCACCTGATTGAGTTGAGTGGCGTGACCGAAGAGCCGAAGCTCGACCCCCGCAAGCACAAGTAGGTGAGCACAACTAGGTGAGTATACAGGCACAGGAGAGGGACACACGCCCCCAACAGCCACAAGACCGAGCGCCACTCGTAAATCCTGGCCCGGACCCCTTTTGTGAATCCTTGACGAAGATCCATTGAACCTTTGACAATACGCTCGTATCTTCTCTCACAAAAGATGCGTCGGAACCCAGCCAAAATTACGCCTGTCTTGCGTCATTACAGTGGCAAGCCACCACGCGAAGACGACGATCGCGTGAGCGCTTGATTGGCTGGCCTGATGGAGCGTAAAGTCGGGTTTGATTGGCTAGCCTGATTGGTTGCATGTTCGGGTTTAGTTGTAAGTTCGGGTTTGATTGGCCTGACAGGGGGATATCTGCGGGTTCGATTAGTTGACCTATTGTGAGTGAGAAATCTTATGATTCATGAATCTGATTGGGTGTGATGTTTAGTAAGATAGATTGGACATAATGTTTAATATTATAGATTGGGCGTGAGGTTACGTCTCAGTAGTGAACGCTGTTCAAAACTATAGTTGGATTTACTTGCTTCGTTTATTGATAACGGCGTTGAATTGTTTTTGCTAGTCTTAATATCGAGATGTGAGTTTTACATGAGAGCGAATTCCACTTAAAAGAATCCGTCGGAGAGCTTGTACATTACCTCTGCGTGACCACGAATATGGGGAACTGAGCAACATTGTATCAGGAGCCTTATAATGGGCCAGGGATCCTGTATAATGGATCTACCCTGTGTGGTAGCTTCGGGTTGACAGGTACATCAGCAAGCAATCAGGTCATCCACTTAACCGCCTGCCGGCCTCAACAATCCATGATGCAGCAACCAGATATAATTCTGGCTGCTACACCACAATTCTCTACACGTGGTCCCCCCCTCCCCCCCCCCCAGCCCGCCCGCTGAACCACAAGGCATTAATCATGCAACATTCTCATCCCAAATGTGGAATAAAATTATAAATATTTCTCTTGCTAGCAGTCGTGAACGTGATCACCGTTCACCGGCCGACTACGCCGACATGCTGCTTCAACAATATGCAACACTGCCAGTATAAACAGCCTCCCACTAGATGTACGACACCATTTGGCTAGTACCAAAATAAATCGTCACTTCAGTATTGAAACTGCCTGTAGTGAAATAGAGCCTGATGATAACTATGGCATAATGCTCGTATACACGATGTATAACCTAACCTTTGAAATAACAAAAAATGCACTCAAGAAAGGTAAGGCGACCTCTCCTGGAGAGGATGGCATCACATACAATACCACGAGAGTACTTGCTGAGCTACCAAACAGCCCTTTATTAGAATTGTTTAATTTGAGTTTCCTTCCTGGAAGAAGAACACAAACTTGCTTTGCTGAGTATTTTATCAGAGAGGGACCAAATACTCAGGCGGCATTTATTGATCTTCACACTCCTTTTGATACAGCAAACAGAGAAATAATCTTAGAACAACTAGCCTCTTTTGGAGTTAAGGGAAGACATGACATGGCTCAGGGGTTACCTGAGTAACAGATCCGCCTCAGTCCTTTTCAAAGGAGGGGGGTCAAAAGTAAACTTTGTGCACCCTTTGAGTTGGGTACACCCCAGGGTGGAGTGCAAAGTCCTACACTGTTCAATGTTCTGATGCACAAATTAACAATTGATATTCCCACACTACCTGACGAAGCCGTCATCTGTTACGCCGATGACATATGAAATGTTGCAAATACCCAAACTAGACTGCAAACTGTACTTGATTCACTCGCTGCTAAAAGCATTGAATGTGGTCTTGATATTTCTATAACTAAATCCAGAGTTCTCCATCCCCAAGAGAAAACTCCTGTCACCCTAACTTTCAAGATCAACAACCAGAACATTGAAACGTGTAGGCAGCACAAATACCTTAGAGTTGGTATTAACAGTGACATTGTAAACGACCATCGTAAGATAAAAGAAAGACTTAAATCATTAAAAACACTTACTGGTAAGAGTATTGGTATCAATATTAAATATGCTGGATTATTCTATATGATGTTTCTTAGATTTCTCGTTGATTATAATGCTTTGCATCTAATTAACTTCCCCTCCTCTGTTTTGGACAAACTAGAAGTAGTACAGAAGGAAGCCACGAGGATAATTCTTGGTGCCCCAAGATGCACAAGAATCATCAACATGCGGGAAGAACTGAAGCTTCCAACCATACTAGAGAGAATAATGCAAGT
>NC_091212.1:24438438-24447622 GCF_040958095.1 Procambarus clarkii
TAGTCTCTGACTATCTTCATCTGTCTTGATTCTTCTCATAATTTTTGCACCATCAGCAAACATTGAGAGGAACGAGTCTATACCCTCTGGAAGATCGTTTACATATATTGGAAACAGCATGGGTCCAAGTACAGAGCCCTGTGGGACTCCGCTGGTGACATCTTGCCACTTTGATGTCTCATCCCCCCTCACCGTTACTCGCTGTTTCCTGTTGCTTAAGTACTCCTTTATCCACTGGAGCTTCCCTTCCACTTCCACCTTTCACTGGAGCACTGGAGCATCACTGGAGTGTGTGTGTGTTCATGAGAGAACTTCATAAACACCTTTCAACATTGCATACATTTTCGATTATTCATAATAGCTACTTTTTTAATTTGTTGGTTGTTTTGTCTCCACCACTTGTTCAACCACTCATGGTCACTAACAACTCCTCACGTTGACCTTCTCCCTGTCTTACCTCTCTTTCTCTCTCTCTCTCTCTCTCTCTCCTCCCCCCCCCCTCTCTCTCTCTCTCTCTCTCTCTCTCTCTCTCTCTCTCTCTCTCTCTCTCTCTCTCTCTCTCTCTCTCTCTCTCTCTCTCTCTCTCTCTCTTTCCCATCCCATCTGTTACCTTTCCGCAGCTAACTTGCACCTCAACGTAATCTCACTCTTTTTACCTTATTCCTTCTAGACTCCACCTCTTCCATCTTCCCTCTTCATTCCCTGACTTTTTAATCCCTGTACCAGCTGTCCACAGCTTCACTCATTTACCTTCTCTCCCCGCACCCCCACCTCCCCCCCCCCTTCTCTCCCCGCACCCCCACCTTCCCCCACCCCCACTTCTCCTCTCCCATCCTTCCGACTCCTATTCCACTTCTGTTTTTTCTCTCTCATCTCACATTTATCTTCCCTCTCCTTCCTCTCCTCCTCACCCATCACCGCCACTATCTCCTTCCTAACTTCATCTACACCTCTTTTTTTTATTTTTTATTTAGGCTTCCCTTACCATCATCCTCCACACACCCCTTCACCACCCGCTCCCCCTTCACCAGGCCCCCCACCACCTCCTCCCCCCTCCCCCCCCCCTCCCAACACCTGCACCTACCTCAGTTATGTATAAATATACCTGGTCATTTGTGTCACCAGTTGCCTCAGACGGTATACATCAGGTATTTTTCATATCCCCCCACGTGTTCTTGTGGGGTATATCAGCATATACCGTATTCCAGAGCAGTTGGCCTTGTGCGTCTCTGGACTTGTATACTGGAAATATACAACGAGAACATGAGAACATGTTGTTTACCTTTGGTATGTTCGGTAACTCCTGTCTCTTTCTGAGACCTGAGTTCGTGTGTGGTGTGTGTGTATGTATATATATATATATATATATATATATATATATATATATATATATATATATATATATATATATATATATATATATATATATATATATATATATATATATATTATAAATACTAGCTGTACACGGCCATGAGTTGCTATGGCTCAGCAACCCTCCCCCCTGTCTCCCAGTCCTCCCAACCATTCCTCACTCCCCCGTCCCTATGTCATCCCCACCATCCACCACTCCACCATCCCCTCGTCCCGCTCCCCCATCCCCTCGTCCTCTCTACCATTCCCCTCGTCCTCCCCACCATCCCCCACTTCCTAGTAACCTTGTCCCCTCGTCCTCCCCACCATTACCCCCACTCCTGTTCCTTGTTCCTCCCCACCATCCCCCACTCTTGTCCCCTTGTCCTCCCCACCATTACCCCCACTCCTGTTCCTTGTTCCTCCCCACCATCCTCCACTCTTGTCCCCTCGTCCTCCCCACCATTACCCCCACTCCTGTTCCTTGTTCCTCCCCACCATCCTCCACTCTTGTCCCCTCGTCCTCCCCACCATTACCCCCACTCCTGTTCCTTATTCCTCCCCACCATCCCCCACTCTTGTCCCCTCGTCCTCCCCACCATCCCCCACATCCTAGTACCCTTGTCCCCTCGTCCTCCCCACCATTACCCCCACTCCTGTTCCTTGTTCCTCCCCACCATCCCCCACTCTTGTCCCCTCGTCCTCCCCACCATTTCCCACTCCTTCATCCGATGCATTCCCAAATGATCTGATGATCCCATCACTGAAATATAAGAAAAACAATTAAAAAACGAAATGAAAAACAATGAAATAAATGAAAAAATAAACTATACTCACGAAATGAACGGTATGGTAAACAACACAGCTCAATTCCACAATGTCACACAAAATAATTCAATAAAAATTAAAATTAATCGAAATATATGAAAATTAAATTTATTAATGCAATCGGAAACATTGAAATGGAATTCGTAATATATTTAGTATCGTGTGTGTGCTGCTATTACATGCAACAGTTGGCACTGTTTTTTTTTAACATGTTTTTACCTGTCACAGGTGTGGCATCTATATAGTACGTATATAAAAACACGCGCATATTCAAAAGAAACGTGGTGTCAGAATTTCAAAGCCATCGGTGAAGAACTTTGGGAGATTACAACGTGTCTTGCTCTTACGTCCAACAGATTTTTTTTGTTTTGCACTGTTTTTCAAAAAAAAACATGTTCTTTCCTGACACAGACAAAGCATGTATATAGCAAGGTATGTAAAAACACGCGCCTATTCGAATGCAACGTCGTGTAAAAATTTCAAAGCAATCGGTAAAGAGGTTTCGAAGATTTCTCTCACATAAAAAAACACATGAGTAACACCGTTTTTCAAAAAAAGCATGTTTTTTCCGTCACAGACGTGACAGCAATATAATATGTATATAAAAACCCTCTCTGATGAGAATGGAACATTGTGTGAAAATTTGAAAGCAATCGGTGAAGAACTTTCGGAGATTAGCGATTTTGAACAAACGAACATTTCCATTTTTATTTATATAGATATAAGATATATATAAAACGGCCTTTAGTACGGTCACGGTTGGTCAAGTGGTTAAGATACCATGTACGCCAGTTGCAGAGTGTTCCTGGGTGTCTGGGTTCGAGTCACTTCTGGGGTGTGGAGTTTTCAGTTGCATATATGCTTGGGGACCATTCAAGCTTCTTCGCAAATATATAAATATATATATTGTGACGATAATCTCCTTCAAGAGATTGAGCCTGCTCTTCCCTCCAAAAATACGTCGATACATCTATATAAAACTACTATGGAAGAAATGTCCAACAACGACAACAACATCTCCAAGGTTTGCCAGAGAGCAAAACGTATGCAGCCAGGAACACCTGCCTCACCTCAAACCGCCAAACTACCTGTCTTGTTGCCGGCTCCTCGCTGATTGGCCGCCGGTCTGGCTGCAACTGCACTCCACCCACTATACTACTTGATGTCTGGGGCCGCCACGACCTCAGTCCTCAGAATATTCAGTGCTTTCATACGGTTAACATGTCTTCCTGGTAGGCGTAAGCTTTGGCTTACGTGTACTAAGAGAGGTGATAGCTTAAAGCCAATATTCCTGCACCTCTCATTTTATTGTATATTGCACAGCTTGTTATTGCTCACTTGTCTTAACGTAACTTTTCATTTTGTCATTTAATTCTTCTTATTATTTTGATTGATTGATTTTATTATACGAATTTGTATGTCCATTTTATTCATGTTTTGTTTATCTAACGTAATTAAAATTCCATTGTTAAAATTTACTTGTGTTTTGTGTGTCTTCTCCTTACCTTACCACAGACGAAGTTCCAGATTTTCTATTTTTTTTTAATTCTATGTGACGAGGCCATACCCCTAGCTTTGAACAGCCGAACACCAACGCGTTACCGTCACATATTATATGGGGGCCTGTCCTAGGAGCTTCACTCAGGTACTGGTGCCAAGTGGTAATTAATGGTAAGCGTATTTAACTTTGTTAACATAGCTTTTACTATTTTTCATATTCAATTTCATTTTTATATGGTGCGGTGTATTGTGCATTACGAGAGTAACATATGGTGAAGGTGAGACAACTTTGGATTACGTGGTGACTGTAGGCCTCAGTCATACTCTTAATTGGTCATCTCTCCCTCCGTGTTATTACTCGTGTTTACCATCTTTGTCCCTTGGATATTTCTCATTTTGACAGATCATCATATTGGTACCCTGGTACTGTGGTCTGCCCCGGGTCAAGAGCACCCAATCTTCTGCAATCTGACTGTAGGAGGACAAAGAGGGCCATAGTTCCTCTAGCTCGAACTTTAGTTGCTGAATTGGGACCTCAGCAGCAGTTCTCGTCACCAGTTGACACCTCGCACCCCTACACGTCAGTCAGAGATGATGATACATACAACGGTAGGGAATTAGCTTACTTTTTCAGAGCACAAAAGTTCGCTAATTCTGTAAGTATCATATTAAATTCAGTAGGAAAAACTTGCTTTATGTCCTATAGAGACTTGGCAAGGTATGCCTACATCCTTGGACTACCAATTTTACTTTTGAGGCAATTAACTGTTTCATTTGTTTTCGAAACTCTGTTTCATTTGTTAGTAGGATTTTCTAGCCCTTATCCTCTTACATGAGTACCGGGTACAAGATTTCCTGCGCCCTTGATTTAAATTAATCATTTAACATCTTGTACTTAACTTTAATTGTTAAAGATCCCACAGGATAGGTACCAGTTGCCACGTTGTCCTGTTTCTGACATTCACTATAACTGAATATTCGTGTATATTTATTTGCTAATTTCACCATGTTTCGTCTCCAAGCTTTCCGTGCAAATCCAGCAGGTGAAGTAGGGACTTTAAGTCGTGCCAAGAGGACTGAATTACAAACTCTTGCACACGAGTATCAACTAGAAGTTCCCTACCAAGCCAACAAAAATGACCTACACAACCTGTTGCTGGATTACTATTTAGAGCAAGGTAAGATCGACTCTGAAACTCATGAAACTTACTATATTGCAGATAAAACTGACTTGGCAACGATGAAACTTAAACTAGAGCTGGCCAAGATTGAACGTGAGCAGCAAAGAGAAGCAGCTGCCATACAAAGGGAAGAACAAGAACGAGAAATCACCCTCAGAGAACGTGAAACTACTTTGAGGAGAGAAGAACAAGAACGCGAAGCTGCCTTGAGGAGAGAAGAACACGAACGTGAGGTCGCATTACTCCGTGAACGTGAACGAGTACAGCTTGAAACCAAACAACGCGAGTTGGAGATGCAACGCGAACATGACAAGCAACAAGCAACTCTGGCTCTAGAGTGTCGTCAACGCGAAATCGCCTTGGAAACTTCACACTTCACTCAACGCCAGCAAGCTACTGCCAATCTTCCCGTCAGTTTTAATATATCACATGCAAGTAAGTTAATGCCATCCTTTGTAGAAGCAGAAGTTGATGTGTTTTTTACCACCTTTGAAACCCTTGCTAATCAACTCAGTTGGCCTGTCGACCAATGGGCCACACTTCTCAGAGTCCATCTTACAGGTAGAGCTGCAGTCACACTCAGTACTCTGGCGTCTGAGAATGACTACCAGACTCTGAAATAAGCAGTGTTGGACGCCTACCTCCTTTCCACGGAAAGTTATAGAAGGAAATTCCGTGACCACCTGAAGGCAAGTACCACTACCTTCCTTGAGTTTGCTAACACAAAACGGAGATATTTCATGAAATGGCTGGAAGCAGCACATGTCTCTACTTTTACAGAACTCGTCAACCTGATGCTTGTTGAAGAATTCTTGAGGCGTGTGCCGCCTCGTGTCCGTCTCTACTTAGCAGATAAAGAAGAAACCGACTACCTGAAGTGTGCTAAGTCGGCTGACACTTACAGCCTCATCCACCGGCTGACACCCGAACCATCCTCCAGTAAGAAGTCGTGGTACAGTTACGAGAAAGTGAGCCCCGATCAAGCTGGTTCGCAACTGTACTGCAAGTATTGTAGACTCTATGGACATACCATAGACAAGTGTGGTAAGTCTCAATACAAAGGAACCACTGACCCACAGAAACCCAAACCAACTCCTCCTAAGTCCGGTAAGCCTGTGATGAATGTTGGTGTTAATGTTAATGATCTTTCTCTTTTCAGTAACCACCTGTATACTGGAACTGTCTCTGCCAACGGTTCAAATCCGGAGGGACGTTTCAAATTGAAGATCTTGAGGGACACAGCGGCTCTTCAATCGATCATCTTGAAGTCGGCTGTGCCCAACATCGTCTACACCGGAGAAACTGTCCTTCATCACTGACCTCACTGCTACCACTCCATACCCTCTCGCCAGAGTCCACCTGGATTGTCCCTACGTGAACGGAGAAGTCCAAGTCGCCGTCAGGGAAAAGCCTTTTCCCATGCCTGGAGTGCAACTTCTCCTAGGCAACGACTTGGCAGAAGACCTGCAACCGACCAACCTGATCGTCATGGACAAACCCCAGGTGTGTAACTCTGTGCCAAGTAACCCTATTCTAGCGTATGTTCCAGCAGAGGTTCAAGAGAGTGATGAAGTTTCTCCTCCGGTTCTTGTGACCACCCGTGCACAAGCCGCACGTCCACAGCCAGCTGACTCTACTGCTACCGCTGTCCCTCAAGACCCTCAGAAGCTACCCCCGAATCTGACCAAGTTGGAGTTCCGTAAGTTGCAGAGGGAAGATCTTACTTTAACACCATTGTTTTTCCAGGCTGAGACTCAACCCGGCAGTATTCCTGGGTTCTTCCTAGAGAACGACTTGCTCTACCGCAGATATAGACCCAGTAAACTGAAGGAGGAGGACGATTGGGCCAACATCGAACAACTTGTGATTCCTACCAGCCTGCGGCCCACAATTCTACACCTGGCCCACGGAGCACTCTCCCACTACGGCTTCAATAAGACTTACCATGGAATTCGTCAAGACTACTACTGGCCAGGTACGGTAAATAGCGTCAAACAGTACGTAAAACAGTGTCATACATGTCAGATGGCAGGCAAACCGAACATCTCCATTCCCAGAGCGCCACTGATTCCCATACAGGTGCCTGCGGAACCTTTCCACAGACTCATAATAGACTGTGTTGGTCCTTTACCTCGGACCAGTTCAGGTAACGCCTACATCCTAACCATCCTGTGTCCTACCACCAGATTTCCCATAGCAGTTCCAGTGAAGAACATCACGGCTGCTACGGTTGTAAAACATCTATTGAAGATCTTCACTCAATACGGATTTCCCAGGGAGATTCAGAGCGACTGTGGTACCAACTTCACCAGTGGTCTCTTCAAAAGGACACTGGAGGAGTTCAACATCAAACAGGTATTGTCCAGCCCCTATCATCCTGCTTCACAGGGTTCTCTTGAACGTAGTCATCAGACTATCAAAGCACTCTTGAAAAAGTTTTGTAGTGAAACCTCTAAGGATTGGGATAAGCAATCGACCTTATAATGTGTATTTACAGAAGTCTCCCCAATGAGTCCCTAGGAGTATCTCCTTATGAGATGCTCTACGGCCGTCAGTGCCGTACTCCCCTTAAGGCTTTCAAAGACTCTCTCAGAGATGCCACCTTCAGTGAGCATCAGAATGTGCCCCAGTTTCTTCAAAACCTTCAACACATTCTAGAGAGAGTCCACCGTTTTGCCCATGATAATCTATTGAAAGCCCAGGAGAGGATGAAGACTCATTACGACCAGACCAGCAAAGTAAGAAAATTTAAGCCAGGAGACTTCGTCCTAGCATACTTCCCTATCCCAGGTTCACCTTTACAAAACAGGTTTTCAGGACCCTACCGCGTCCAAGAGTGCAGAAATAACAACAACTACGTCATAGAGACTCCAGATAGGCGGCGGAAGACCCAGCTGTGCCACGTCAACCTCCTGAAACAATATAATGGTACTCCTCCCACTGTCCTGATTAACTGTTCTACCTTCACAGAACCCTACATCCACAGTGAGACCTTCCCAGCTTCTCCTCCCGAAAGCACTGACAAGGAGTCAGCGCTTTCTAATTCCGAAATCCTTAATGATCTTCCCAAATACTTTCAGGATAATAATCGTGCTCCTTTGCCCTATTCTAATTCCACTCTCACCTCGTCAGATAAGCCCTTCATCCTCCATGTCGACGCCAGTGGTACCGACGTTGGTGGTGTCGTGATGCAGCAACGAGGCGAGGAGAATACACCTGTCAGCGACTACTGCTACAAGGAACTACGGAACAATTGGCAAGGAGCTACTCTTCATCATCCTGAAGCTCCAGCACTTCACTCCACACCTGAAAAGTGCTCGGTCCACCATCAACACGGACCACACCACCCTACACCTCCTGCAGCACGCCCACTTCCCATCTCAACGTCTTCTACTATAGGCTTGCTAACTGCAGAAATTCAACCTGGAGACACACTATACCAAGATTCCGACAACATCTTAGCCCATGATCTCTCCAGAGTTTATTGAAGTAGAAGCGACTCCATCCATTACTCCACCACATAACGACATACTTCTTCCAGAACCGCAGGCTTCGGGGGAGAGTTGTGACGATAATCTCCTTCAAGAGATTGAGCCTGCTCTTCCCTCCAAAAATACGTCGATACATCTATATAAAAACTACTATGGAAGAAATGTCCAACAACGACAACAACATCTCCAAACAACATACGTTTTGCCAGAGAGCAAAACGTATGCAGCCAGGAACACCTGCCTCACCTCAAACCGCCAAACTACCTGTCTTGTTGCCGGCTCCTCGCTGATTGGCCGCCGGTCTGGCTGCAACTGCACTCCACCCCACTATACTACTTGATGTCTGGGGCGCCACGACCTCAGTCCTCAGAATATTCAGTGCTTTCATACGGTTAACACGTCTTCCTGGTAGACGTAAGCTTTGGCTTACGTGTACTAAGAGAGGTGATAGCTTAAAGCCAATATTCCTGCACCTCTCATTTTATTGTATATTGCACAGCTTGTTATTGCTCACGTTGTCTTAACGTAACTTTTCATTTTGTCATTTAATTCTTCTTATTATTTGATTGATTGATTTTATTATACGAATTTGTATGTCCATTTTATTCATGTTTGTTTATCTAACGTAATTAAAATTCCATTGTTAAAATTTACTTGTGTTTTGTGTGTCTTCTCCTTACCTTACCACAGACGAAGTTCCAGATTCTCTATTTTTTTTTAATTCTATGTGACGAGGCCATACCCCTAGCTTTGAACAGCCGAACACCAACGCGTTACCGTCACAATATATATATATATATATATATATATATATATATATTATATATATAT
>NC_091212.1:24448122-24465622 GCF_040958095.1 Procambarus clarkii
CTGCCTTGAGGAGAGAAGAACACGAACGTGAGGTCGCATTACTCCGTGAACGTGAACGAGTACAGCTTGAAACCAAACAACGCGAGTTGGAGATGCAACGCGAACATGACAAGCAACAAGCAACTCTGGCTCTAGAGTGTCGTCAACGCGAAATCGCCTTGGAAACTTCACACTTCACTCAACGCCAGCAAGCTACTGCCAATCTTCCCGTCAGTTTTAATATATCACATGCAAGTAAGTTAATGCCATCCTTTGTAGAAGCAGAAGTTGATGTGTTTTTTACCACCTTTGAAACCCTTGCTAATCAACTCAGTTGGCCTGTCGACCAATGGGCCACACTTCTCAGAGTCCATCTTACAGGTAGAGCTGCAGTCACACTCAGTACTCTGGCGTCTGAGAATGACTACCAGACTCTGAAATAAGCAGTGTTGGACGCCTACCTCCTTTCCACGGAAAGTTATAGAAGGAAATTCCGTGACCACCTGAAGGCAAGTACCACTACCTTCCTTGAGTTTGCTAACACAAAACGGAGATATTTCATGAAATGGCTGGAAGCAGCACATGTCTCTACTTTTACAGAACTCGTCAACCTGATGCTTGTTGAAGAATTCTTGAGGCGTGTGCCGCCTCGTGTCCGTCTCTACTTAGCAGATAAAGAAGAAACCGACTACCTGAAGTGTGCTAAGTCGGCTGACACTTACAGCCTCATCCACCGGCTTGACACCCGAACCATCCTCCAGTAAGAAGTCGTGGTACAGTTACGAGAAAGTGAGCCCCGATCAAGCTGGTTCGCAACTGTACTGCAAGTATTGTAGACTCTATGGACATACCATAGACAAGTGTGGTAAGTCTCAATACAAAGGAACCACTGACCCACAGAAACCCAAACCAACTCCTCCTAAGTCCGGTAAGCCTGTGATGAATGTTGGTGTTAATGTTAATGATCTTTCTCTTTTCAGTAACCACCTGTATACTGGAACTGTCTCTGCCAACGGTTCAAATCCGGAGGGACGTTTCAAATTGAAGATCTTGAGGGACACAGCGGCTCTTCAATCGATCATCTTGAAGTCGGCTGTGCCCAACATCGTCTACACCGGAGAAACTGTCTTCATCACTGACCTCACTGCTACCACTCCATACCCTCTCGCCAGAGTCCACCTGGATTGTCCCTACGTGAACGGAGAAGTCCAAGTCGCCGTCAGGGAAAAGCCTTTTCCCATGCCTGGAGTGCAACTTCTCCTAGGCAACGACTTGGCAGAAGACCTGCAACCGACCAACCTGATCGTCATGGACAAACCCCAGGTGTGTAACTCTGTGCCAAGTAACCCTATTCTAGCGTATGTTCCAGCAGAGGTTCAAGAGAGTGATGAAGTTTCTCCTCCGGTTCTTGTGACCACCCGTGCACAAGCCGCACGTCCACAGCCAGCTGACTCTACTGCTACCGCTGTCCCTCAAGACCCTCAGAAGCTACCCCCGAATCTGACCAAGTTGGAGTTCCGTAAGTTGCAGAGGGAAGATCTTACTTTAACACCATTGTTTTTCCAGGCTGAGACTCAACCCGGCAGTATTCCTGGGTTCTTCCTAGAGAACGACTTGCTCTACCGCAGATATAGACCCAGTAAACTGAAGGAGGAGGACGATTGGGCCAACATCGAACAACTTGTGATTCCTACCAGCCTGCGGCCCACAATTCTACACCTGGCCCACGGAGCACTCTCCCACTACGGCTTCAATAAGACTTACCATGGAATTCGTCAAGACTACTACTGGCCAGGTACGGTAAATAGCGTCAAACAGTACGTAAAACAGTGTCATACATGTCAGATGGCAGGCAAACCGAACATCTCCATTCCCAGAGCGCCACTGATTCCCATACAGGTGCCTGCGGAACCTTTCCACAGACTCATAATAGACTGTGTTGGTCCTTTACCTCGGACCAGTTCAGGTAACGCCTACATCCTAACCATCCTGTGTCCTACCACCAGATTTCCCATAGCAGTTCCAGTGAAGAACATCACGGCTGCTACGGTTGTAAAACATCTATTGAAGATCTTCACTCAATACGGATTTCCCAGGGAGATTCAGAGCGACTGTGGTACCAACTTCACCAGTGGTCTCTTCAAAAGGACACTGGAGGAGTTCAACATCAAACAGGTATTGTCCAGCCCCTATCATCCTGCTTCACAGGGTTCTCTTGAACGTAGTCATCAGACTATCAAAGCACTCTTGAAAAAGTTTTGTAGTGAAACCTCTAAGGATTGGGATAAGCAAATCGACCTTATAATGTGTATTTACAGAAGTCTCCCCAATGAGTCCCTAGGAGTATCTCCTTATGAGATGCTCTACGGCCGTCAGTGCCGTACTCCCCTTAAGGCTTTCAAAGACTCTCTCAGAGATGCCACCTTCAGTGAGCATCAGAATGTGCCCCAGTTTCTTCAAAACCTTCAACACATTCTAGAGAGAGTCCACCGTTTTGCCCATGATAATCTATTGAAAGCCCAGGAGAGGATGAAGACTCATTACGACCAGACCAGCAAAGTAAGAAAATTTAAGCCAGGAGACTTCGTCCTAGCATACTTCCCTATCCCAGGTTCACCTTTACAAAACAGGTTTTCAGGACCCTACCGCGTCCAAGAGTGCAGAAATAACAACAACTACGTCATAGAGACTCCAGATAGGCGGCGGAAGACCCAGCTGTGCCACGTCAACCTCCTGAAACAATATAATGGTACTCCTCCCACTGTCCTGATTAACTGTTCTACCTTCACAGAACCCTACATCCACAGTGAGACCTTCCCAGCTTCTCCTCCCGAAAGCACTGACAAGGAGTCAGCGCTTTCTAATTCCGAAATCCTTAATGATCTTCCCAAATACTTTCAGGATAATAATCGTGCTCCTTTGCCCTATTCTAATTCCACTCTCACCTCGTCAGATAAGCCCTTCATCCTCCATGTCGACGCCAGTGGTACCGACGTTGGTGGTGTCGTGATGCAGCAACGAGGCGAGGAGAATACACCTGTCAGCGACTACTGCTACAAGGAACTACGGAACAATTGGCAAGGAGCTACTCTTCATCATCCTGAAGCTCCAGCACTTCACTCCACACCTGAAAAGTGCTCGGTCCACCATCAACACGGACCACACCACCCTACACCTCCTGCAGCACGCCCACTTCCCATCTCAACGTCTTCTACTATAGGCTTGCTAACTGCAGAAATTCAACCTGGAGACACACTATACCAAGATTCCGACAACATCTTAGCCCATGATCTCTCCAGAGTTTATGAAGTAGAAGCGACTCCATCCATTACTCCACCACATAACGACATACTTCTTCCAGAACCGCAGGCTTCGGGGGAGAGTTGTGACGATAATCTCCTTCAAGAGATTGAGCCTGCTCTTCCCTCCAAAAATACGTCGATACATCTATATAAAACTACTATGGAAGAAATGTCCAACAACGACAACAACATCTCCAAACAACATACGTTTTGCCAGAGAGCAAAACGTATGCAGCCAGGAACACCTGCCTCACCTCAAACCGCCAAACTACCTGTCTTGTTGCCGGCTCCTCGCTGATTGGCCGCCGGTCTGGCTGCAACTGCACTCCACCCACTATACTACTTGATGTCTGGGGCCGCCACGACCTCAGTCCTCAGAATATTCAGTGCTTTCATACGGTTAACACGTCTTCCTGGTAGACGTAAGCTTTGGCTTACGTGTACTAAGAGAGGTGATAGCTTAAAGCCAATATTCCTGCACCTCTCATTTTATTGTATATTGCACAGCTTGTTATTGCTCACTTGTCTTAACGTAACTTTTCATTTTGTCATTTAATTCTTCTTATTATTTTGATTGATTGATTTTATTATACGAATTTGTATGTCCATTTTATTCATGTTTTGTTTATCTAACGTAATTAAAATTCCATTGTTAAAATTTACTTGTGTTTTGTGTGTCTTCTCCTTACCTTACCACAGACGAAGTTCCAGATTCTCTATTTTTTTTTAATTCTATGTGACGAGGCCATACCCCTAGCTTTGAACAGCCGAACACCAACGCGTTACCGTCACAATATATATATATATATATATATATATATATATATATATATATATATATATATATATATGTCGTACCTAGTAGCCAGAACTCACTTCTCAGCCTACTATGCAAGGCCCGATTTGCCTAATAAGCCAAGTTTTCATGAATTAATTGTTTTTCGACTACCTAACCTACCTAACCTAACCTAACCTAAGTTTTTCGGCTACATAACCCAACCTAACCTATAGAGATAGGGTAGGTTAGGTTAGGTGGGGTTGGTTAGGTTAGGTCATATATCTACATTAATTTTAGCTCCAATGAAAAAAAATTGACCTCATACATAATGAAATGGGTAGCTTTATCATTTCAAAAGAAAAAATTTAGAGAAAATATATTAATTCATGAAAACTTGGCTTATTAGGCAAATCGGGCCATGCATAGTAGGCTGAGAAGTGAGTTCTGGCTACTAGGTACGACATATATATATATATATATATATATATATATATATATATATATATATATATATATATATATATATATATATATATATATATATATATATATATATATCGTACCTAGTAGCCAGAACGCACTTCTCGGCCTACTATGCAAGGCCCGATTTGCCTAATAAGCCAAGTTTTCCTGAATTAATAAATTTTCTCTAATTTTTATCTTATGAAATGATAAAGCTACCCATTTCATTATGTATGAGGTCAATTTTTTTTTATTGGAGTTAAAATTAACGTAGATATATGACCGAACCTAACCAACCCTACCTAACCTATCTTTATAGGTTAGGTTAGGTTAGGTAGCCAAAAAAGTTAGGTTAGGTTAGGTTAGGTAGGTTAGGTAGTCGAAAAATAATTAATTCATGGAAACTTGGCTTATTAGGCAAATCGGGCCTTGCATAGTAGGCTGAGAAGTGCGTTCTAGCTACTAGGTACGACATATATATATATATATATATATATATATAACTGAAAACTCACACCCCAGAAGTGACTCGAACCCATACTCCCAGGAGCAACGCAACTGGTATGTACAAGACGCCTTAATCCACTTGACCATCACGACCAGACAAAGTGAGGTGATAGCCGAAGCTATTTGAACCACCCCACCGCCGGCACTCGGATGGTAATCTTGGGCATAGCATTTTACCAAATCACCTCATTCTTTGGGGAACACGTGAGGAACACAAATGCGAACAAGCCTGAATGGTCCCCAGGACAATATGCAACTGAAAACTCACACCCCAGAAGTGACTCGAACCCATACTCCCAGGAGCAACGCAACTGGTATGTACAAGACGCCTTAATCCACTTGACCATCACGACCGGACATCATGAGGTGATGGTCAAGTGGATTAAGGCGTCTTGTACATACCAGTTGCGTTGCTCCTGGGAGTATGGGTTCGAGTCACTTCTGGGGTGTGAGTTTTCAGTTGCATATTGTCCTGGGGACCATTCAGGCTTGTTCGCATTTATATATATATATATATATATATATATATATATATATATATATATATATATATATATATATATATATATATATATATATATATATATATATATAGTCTTTCTCAGACTCTTACTTACCAGCCGAAACGTTCAACATTCACCTCCCCAAACAATCATAATACATATTGTTGTAAATTCATTATTATGAAAACAAATATGAATGATCGTTTTCCATAACTGTTGCAATTAACAATTAACTTTAGTTTCGGTAAATTTAGTCACTATTTAAGTCACTCTAAACGCCCATACTGTTTACAGCTGCATTTATTTGGGATCCTGTTTAAGAGTAATTTACATCGGCTGACACTCGAGGGACCCAGGTTAATCCCAGGCAGGACAGAGACGGTTGGGCATGTTTCCTTTCACCTGATATCTGTTCTCCTAGCAGCATGTGGGGTTGCGTCCGGGGGAAGGTTAGTAGGTAGCCCATGGGGAGACCTGGATAAGCCTATGTACAGGCTTTCTGTCCCAGACACCAGGAATTATGTGGAATAAGTGTTAGCGTGTGGCGATATATATATGTGAGAGGGAGAGAGAGAGAGAGAGAGAGAGAGAGAGAGAGAGAGAGAGAGAGAGAGAGAGAGAGAGAGAGAGAGAGAGAGAGAGAGAGAGAGTGGAGGGTTCATGAGGAGGCGAATCACTGGCGGACGCCTTTCTCGATCCCATTAAGAGAGGGATAGAATTTAATGGGTCCTGATGAACCAATTTTCCTCCCTAATTGAATATGAATATGATAATGAAAAATGGGGAGGGTGTGGGGGGGGACATGCAGAGGAGGAGGTTATGAAGAGTCTTAGAAGAAGGAAGAGAATAAAAGAAAATGGGTAGTAAAGACTGGAAAGACAATCATACGCAGATATATATATATATATATATATATATATATATATATATATATATATATATATATATATATATATATATATATATATATATATATATATATATCTACTCTTGCATCAGATCGTCATTAACCTCTCTCTTTTTCTCTTTCTCTCTCTCTCTCTCTCTCTCTCTCTCTCTCTCTCTCTCTCTCTCTCTCTCTCTCTCTCTCTCTCTGAAGCCTCACTGATGAGCATCTTCACTTCATGAAGCAGCATCCGCAGCAGCTGTCTTGAGATGCGGAAGATGTGACGCCTGACGACCCAACGACCCAATCAGAGGCGTCTGCACTTAACGACCGGTTGTTTGGATGACAATGGTTCATTTTCGTCCTTATTTTGGGACCCCATGGAAAGATCTTTCATGTGTGTTGATAAGAGTGTGATGCGTGTTTGTTTGCGTGTTCGAGGTTTTTGTTTGTTTTCATGTTTGGATCAACGTTCATGTATATTTTGCGAGGGAGGCATTATTTTATGTTTGCATGAGTCTTATTTGACAGACAGACAGCTCGACAGACAAATAAATAAACAAAGAGTAAGACAGACAAAGAGGCAGACAGACAGAAAACAGACACATAGACAGCCAGACAGAAAACAGACACATAGACAGCCAGATAGACAGACTTGACAGCTGGCTCCTGGCTCAAAGGACCTGACAGGCGCGCGATAATGAACAAATAAAGCACCAGCCCTTCAGGACGGCTTCAGATTAATGGAAGTCACGAGAATACGTCCGGATATAGACCGGTATATTTAGCATATCCGGCTACACTAACTGTTTGGTCTGCACGCCCGCACGTATGCAAACACACGTGCAAGGTAACACACACACACACACACACACACACACACACACACACACACACACACACACACACACACACACACACACACACACACACACACACACACACACACACCGTAAGATACGATTTAAATTATTAAAATATAATATGCTTTTAGGAGCGACCCAAAGTCCCCTAAGTACCATTCCAGCTAAGTTAGCTTGACAGCGGAACACGGCTTGTAAACCTCCTCTTCCATCCCCCCCCCCCCCCCTCTCCTACCTTTCCCCTTCTCCCCTCCCGCCCTTCTTCTCCAACCACTCCTTTCCCACCTTTTCCCCTCCTAATTTCTATGCTTATCAACCTGCTCTCTGCTACTGTCTATCCACCCGCCCTCCATCTCCTTCTTCCCCTTCCCCTTCCCCATCTCCACTGCATCATCACCCACGTGTACCTGCCAAAGTTCCCTTCTAACCTTCTCCCTTCGGTAACCACACCTGGTGAAGGTACGCACGTACCCTTGTACCCGAGGAGTCATTAATTTTTTGAAGAACCACATACCAGGTGCCACGTGTGTGTGTGTGTGTGTGTGTGTGTGTGTGTGTGTGTGTGTGTGTGTGTGTGTGTGTGTGTGTGTGTGTGTGTGTGTGTGTGTGTGTGTGTGTGTTTATTACTTCCGCCACTTTGAAGCAGGCTCTACATATACGCGCCCAAGGTACCATCACAGACGGTGCGTGTACCGCGGGCTACTGATGAGGAACTCTAGATGTACCGCACATGAACACATACACCAACTGTACATGTTTAAGCCACGTGTGATACATGTACCTCCAGTGAAACGTGTAAACAATTCTATTATTAACACGAACTCTATTTTTAACAGTAATAACATACATGTATACATACATACATACATACATACATACATACATACATACATACATACATACATACATACATACATACATTATGAGTTAAGGGGGACATGATCATCACTTTCAAGATTCCCATGGGAATCGATAAGGTAGATAAAGACAGGCTATTTAACACAAGGGGCACACGCACTAGGGGACACAGGTGGAAACTGAGTGCCCAAATGAGCCACAGAGATATTAGAAAGAATTTTTTTAGTGTCAGAGTGGTTGACAAATGGAATGCATTAGGAAGTGATGTGGTGGAGGCTGACTCCATACACAGTTTCAAGTGTAGATATGATAGAGCCCAGTAGGCTCAGGAACCTGTACACCTGTTGATTTACGGTTGAGAGGCGGGACCAAAGAGCCAGAGCTCAACCCCCGCAAGCACAACTAGGTGAGTACTAGGTGAGTACATACACTCACCATCAAGATCTCTGGTCTCTAAAAGCTAATCCAACATAGGGGACATAAATTAATCTGCTGTCCATTGTGGATTAAAATAACGGGTAAGAAGCCATGTGCCACGACCCTCTTGTTGACAGCTGGACGTGACGAGAGGTGGCGTGCCTACCTGCCTGCCAGAGGAGGTGGCACAGTGCCAAGGGGACGGCAGGTGCCAAGGGGGTGATTACGTGGTGGGCAGGCGACAAGGGGGGGGGAAGAACTTCTAAAGAGGGGCAGCTGCCAAAAGGAAGAGGAGAGAGAGGGTAATATGAAAGGTGGAAATGGGGCGGTGAGGGGAATAATGAAATGGAAAAGGGTTACTAGGGAACATAGGAGCTAAAGGGCAGGCCAGCAAAGCCAATTTGAACGGAGATATCACCAAGGGAAGGCCAACGGTGCCAATTTGAGGGAAGACATCGCTAAGGGAACGACGCAGTGCCAATTTGAGGGGAGGTGAGCCAGGAAGAAATGATGCCAGAGATAGAGAACTAAGAGGGGAGCCATCTGCACCAAGGGATAACATCCAAGGAAGGATAAGGGGAGTCGGGGTGTAAAGTTTGTTAGGGAATATGGTCTTAGATGCCATGGTGATACACGCAAGACCGCCGCGAAATTTATTTAAATGAGGCACAATAATCAAACTGAATTAAGAGAAGACTAATGGTTCGAGTCCTAGCCAGGGAAGATTGACTGGGTACCATTCATTAATTGTTCGTCCCTGTTCACCCCGCAGTAATGGTTGTTAACGGATTGGCGAATCGTGTTCCAGGAAAACTAGTGGTTAAGGCTTACCATATGAGCAATGGGAAGGTAAAGCCTGCTTACAGGAACCAGAAGTCGTCTGCCCCTGTACCCACAAGTGTAAAAGAGAGCAAGTCAGATCAGTTACTGGGATGGAAATACTCGCCAGCGTCACAGGAAGATACAGGGTGGAAGGGTCAGTGGGATGGAAGTGGAACGGAACTATCGAAACCCGCTCGTGCGAGGCGTAGAGGGTGACATTATTATTATTATTATTAGCATCTTTATTGACAAAATTAATTACAATTTTGCCTAATCTGAGGATTTCGATTAAGTCTTATTAAAGTGAGGATAAAGATGGTGACAGCATCAACGTAAGGGACAGGAGGAGAGGAAAGAGGAGGGTGGTGTAGGTGAGAGCGCGGGACTACCACTAACACTTCTGGAATGGTGTCACAACCGTTCTGTAGTTTAATGCCATCACTCTGCTGCCGCCTTTGAGGAGTGAGCGCCCATGCTGGTGGGAGTTTGCATTTTATTATGTGAAGTTCCCGGAACCAGGACCAACATTCATCAAGCATTTGCGCATTAATTTACGAAACCTGTACATCTCTTAACGATCATGGCAGCTTTGTGTATAAATTAAACACTTTATATGTTTGGAAACTTCACAACCCAAGGTTATTATTGTTATAACAACCTCGTAGTGTTTCGGAGCTCATAAACTGGTTAATAAACGTAAATAAAGCAGTCATGATCGAGGAAAGATGTAGAGGTTCCGTAAGGGGTTGCGTAATAGTTTGATGAATCCAGGCCCCGATGGTATGGTTATGTTGGTAATAAAACCACGCCTCGGGGCTAAGGCAATATATAAAAATAGAGGTTTTTATTTGCATTTTGCAAGTGAAACCTTTACAGCTTCGAATCACTGGATTATCTTTATCAAAAATTAAAGAAAATTATCTAATTTCATTTAAGAAACACCAACATTCAATATAATAAATGTACGTTCTGTACGTATACTGGATTTTTCTGAATAGCAATATTAGTACCGGCATTAGAAGCTTCACAAAATATTATATAATCCAAGTATTTTAGTCGTCTTGGCATTCCTTGCAGAGTTTTCTGTGTTGTATTTCTACAATTAGAGATTTCCACACGGAGCCAGGCAAGGTGTCGGGGGCGTGTGGTCCGCGTGTCACCGCCGGCGGGGTGACGAGTGTGTGGATCAGCGCTTGTTGTGGTTTGCTCTCTCACGCTGACAAATATGGAGGCGGCAGACAGAGTGAAATATATATATCGTTGGCATATGAGGACTTCTCCTTTTTCAGCATTTTCTTTTTTTCCCTCTTCTTATCTCACATACTTCTTTTTCTTTTTGTCTCATCATCTCGTTAAGAGTGAAGATTACAGTATGTTTTGAAATAAGGATGCAGAAAAAACAGTTGGATAAAGATAAAACACTGTTTTGTTTTGTGTGTGTGTGGGTTGTGTGTATGTGTGTCTTCTGTGTATGTATGTGTGTGTGTGTGTGTGTACTCACCTAGTTGTATTCACTTAGTTGTGCCTGTGGGGGTTGAGCTTCGGCTCTTTGTTCCCGCCTCTAAACTCTCAATCAACTGGTGTACAGGTTCCTAAGCCTATTGGGCTCTATCATGTTTACAGTTCAAACTGTATATGGAGTATGTCTCCTGCACATTACTTTCTAATGCATTCTATTTATTAACTACTCTTACACTAACAAAATTCTTTCTAATGTCTCTATGGCTCATTTGGGCACGCAATTTCCACTTAAGTCCCCTAGTGTGTGTGTGCCCCTTGAGTCAAATAAACTGTCTTTGTCTACCCTATCAATTCCTTTGAGAATCTTGTATGTGATGAACATGTCCCCCCCTAACTCTTCTGTCTTCCAGCGACGTAAAATTTAATTCACGTAGTGTCTCCTCATAGCTCATGCCCCTCAGTTCGGGCACTAGTCTGGTGGCAAACCTTTGAACCTTCTCCAATTTAGTCTTATGCCTAACGAGATATGAACTCCACGCTGGAGCCGCATACTCCAGGATTGGTCTGACATATGTGGTATATAATGTTCTGAAAGATTCCTTACACAAGTTTCTAAATGCCGTTCTTATGTTAGCCAACCTGGCATATGCCGCTGATGTTATCCTCTTGATATGAGCTTCAGGGGACAGGTCTCGCGTGATATCAACCCCCAGGTCTTTCTCTCTCTCTGACTCCTGAAGTATTTCGTCTCCCAAATGATACCTTGTATCTGGTCTCCTGCTTCCTACCCCTATCTTCATTACATTACATTTGGTTGGGTTAAACTCTAACATCCATTTGTTCGACCATTCCTGCAGCTTGTCCAGGTCTTCTTGAAGCCTCAAGCTGTCCTCTTCTGTCTTAATCCTTCTCTTAATTTTGGCGTCGTCAGCAAACATTGAGAGGAATGAGTCTATTCATTATTATATTCTGTGTGTGTGTGTGTGTGTGTGTGTGTGTGTGTGTGTGTGTGTGTGTGTGTGTGTGTGTGTGTGTGTGTGTGTGTGTGTGTGTGTGTGTCTGGAGTCCGGAGTTGGTATGTTTTGATGCAGCGAGCGAGGAGAACTGTGTTTAATGTTTTGATATAGTGAGTGCTTATGATGCTCGTTTTCCACGTGTTGTCATATAATGTGAGGGTGTTGTCTTCATGTTTTGATCTACTGTGTGAAAACACTATTTATTGTTTTACAGCGAGAGTGAATTATGCTCTTGTGTCTGCATGACTATAATGTTTATTTGTATATTTCACAAGTGTTAAAACATTTATCCTCTTGGTGTACCAGTTTAGAGTGAAATTCGTCTAACATATAATTTCATAGTAACTGTTCAAATTTATATATTTTTGCATCGTCTCTTTATCTGCTTATCCGTTGGAAAAATAATAAATAGCACAGATAGCACAGTATTTGGATAAATAACTTTTGATATATGAAAATGAGATGAAACTCAGGTTAAAATTATAGAAGAATTTTCAATATACGAATTACAGACGTTGCCATTGAAATCAAAATTTGACGGTGAGTTGCGGGCAGGAAGGGGGGGGGATTATCAGGAGAAATCGCCAAGCCATTGCGACTCTACAGCACTTTGATGAGTCGGTCAGAGAAAAACAAAAGGTGCGATATTTTGACATATTTGTTATTGTGCTTCATAATTTTATGGTCGGCCATATGGCCTTCCTTTAATGATTTTGCTTAGTCCTAGGCTTTCATAGTTGGGCGAAACCGAGAACTTTCTTTCTTGAACAAAACCGTGAACTTTTTTAATCTTTTTTTGTTTGAAAACTAAATAGTTTTTTTTAGTGAACTTTTTTGAGCAAGTTTAAAATTGCTCAAAACAATAAACACGGATACACGATCTTGTGTCAAGTGTGAGTACACGTCTCAGTGTTCTGTGAAGGCGTTAGAGAGTGCCCCATAGTGAGAGTGACAGACTTTCAAGAGGTCCAATGCTTTTTCCATGTGGGGTCCGGTAGCACAATGGTCTTCGTCCTCGGCTCGCACTCGAGGGGACCCGTATTCAGTCTACGAGCATGATAGAAACGGCTGGGCACCTTTCCTCTCCCCTGATGCCTCTGTTCACCAAGCAGTGATATTAGTATTCGGGAGCTGGGTAATTGCTGCTGGGTTGCATATTGGGGAAAGTCAGATAGGGAATAGGTATCCGGCCGTGCCTGGGTAGACTCGGTAAACCCCGTGAATGGGTATACCGGATACCCAGTTCGATCCGGCTTCATTCCGCCAAAAAAAAATCACAAATTAAAGCGAATTATGAGAAATAATGATATTATATAGGACTATATACAGAATCCCAATGTTTCTCAATACATCCTTTCTCTGTCTATCTCTATATATGTTTCAATGTGTGTCTGTCTCTGTCTTCGTTTCTATGCGTCTCTCTCTCTCTGTCTCTCTCTCTCTCTCTCTCTCTCTCTCTCTCTCTCTCTCTCTCTCTCTCTCTCTCTCTCTCTCTCTCTCTCTCTCTCTATACCTCTGTATATGTCTCTATGTTTTTGTTTGCGTTTCTGTCCGTGTCTCTGTCTGTCTCTGTCTCTGTGTGTCTGTCTCTGTGTCTCTGTCTCACTCTGTGTCTGTCTCTGTCGCTCTCTGTTGTCTGTCTCTGTCGCTCTCTGTTGTCTGTCTCTGTCTTTGTTTCTATCCGTCCCTCTCTCTCTCTCTCTCTCTCTCTCTCTCTCTCTCTCTCTCTCTCTCTCTCTCTCTCTCTCTCTCTCTCTCTCTCTCTCTCTCTCTCTCTCTCACCATGTATCACGTGTCACTGTGTAGCAGGTGTAAGTATGTATCACTACCAGGGTGTACAGGTTAAGAACACGTGGTGGCAATTGACTGTGAAGGAGGGTGTGCCAGGAGGGGGGGGGGGGCAGCAGACCCGGTGTATTTCAAGTATCAGATGTTGCCACATACCTTTTGACCTCAGATCTGTGTTTTGCAAGCAACGGGTTCCATTCTGGCATCGCATCCTGCACTCGGGGTTTGGTATAATAAAATCCTTGCGTGCGTGTGTGTACTCACCAAGCTGTGCTAGCTGAGGTTGTGCTTCCGCTCTTTGGGCCTCGCCTCTCAACCGTCAATCAACTGGTGTACACATTCCAGAGCCTACTGGGTTCTATCATATCGACATTTGAAACTGTATGGAGTCAGCCTCCACCACATCACTTCCTAGTGGCTTCCATTTACTAACTACTCTGACACTGAAAAAGTTCTTTCTAATGTCTCTGTGGCTCATTTAGGTACTCAGTTTCCACCGTGTCCCCTTGTGCGTGTGCCACCCGTGTTAAATAATCCATTCTTGTCTACCCTGTCAATTCCCCTGAGAATTTTGTATGTTGTGATCATGTCTTCCCCAAGCTCTTCTGTCTTCCAGCAATGTGAGGTGTAGTTCACGCAGCCTTTCCTCATAACTCATGCCTCTCAGTTCTGCGACTAGCCTAGTGGCACACCTCAGGACTTTTTCCAGCTTCGTCTTGTGCTTGACAAGGTACGGGTTCCATGCTGGGGCTGCATACTCCAGGATTGGTTTTACATATGTGGTACACAATGTTCAGAAAGATTCCTTACACAGGTTTCTTAAGGCAGTTCTGATGTTAGCCAGCCTCGCATACGCCGCCAATGTTATTCTTTTGATGTGGGCTTCAGGAGACAGGTTTGACGTGATATCAACTCCTAGATCTTTTTCTTTGTCCGTTTAGTGAAGGACTTCATCTCCCATTCCGTGTCCAGTGTCTGGCCTCCTATTTACTCCACCTAGTTTCATTACCTTTCATTTACTTGGGTTGAACGTTAGTAGCCATTTGTTGGACCATTCCTTCAGATTGTCTAGGTCATCTTGAAGCCTCATACTATCTTCTTCTGTCTTAATCCTCCTCATAATTTTTCCATCATCAGCAAGCATTGAGAGGAACGAGTCTATTCCTTCTGGGAGATCATTTACATATATCAGGAACAGTATAGGTCCAAAAACTGATCCCTGTGGAACTCCACTAGTGACGTCTCGACACTGAAACCTCACCCCTTACAGTGACTTGCTGGCTTCTGTTGCTTAGGTAATCCCTTATCCAGTGAAGTACCTTCCCTTTCGTTTCTGCCTGCATCTCCAGCTTGTCCACTAATCATGTGGTATTGTGTCAAAGGGAAAGGGAACTATCATGAGAAAGCGCCAAGCCATTACGACTATATAGCACTTGGAAGGGGTCAGGATAAGGATTTGGGATGGGACGGGGAGAAAGGAATGGTGCCCAACCACTTGGACGGTCGGGGATTGAACGCCGACCTGCATGAAGCGAGACCGTCGCTCTTCCGTCCAACCCAAGTGGTTGTACTGTGTCAAAGGCTTTCTGGAAATCCACAAATATGAAGTCTGCCCAGCCCTCTCTTTCTTGCCTGATTTTTGTTATCTTGTCATGGAATTCAATTAATCTTGTGAAGCATGATTTGCCATCCCTGAAACGATGTTGGTGTTGTGTCACAAAGTTTCTTCGCCCCAGATGTTCCACTAGTTTTTTTCGCACAATCTTCTCCATCAACTTGCATGGTATGCAAGTTAGGGACACTGGCTTGTAGTTCAGTGCCTTCTGTCTATCCCCCCTTGTTGTATATCGGGACTACGTTTGCCGCCTTCCAATTTTTTGGCAGTTCACAGTGTGTGTGTGTGTGTGTGTGTGTGTGTATTCACCTAGTTGTATTCACCTAGTTGTATTCACCTAGTTGTATTCACCTAGTTATGTTTGCGGGGATTGAGCTTTGCTCTTTCGGCCCGCCTCTCAACTGTCAATCAACTGTTTACTAACTACTTTTTTCTTTTCTCCACACTACACACACACACACACACACAAAGAAGCAGCCCGTGACAGCTGACTAACTCCCAGGTACCTATTTACAGGGGCATTCAGGGTGAAAGAAACTTTGCCCATTTGTTTCTGCCTGGTGCGGGAAACACGTGTGCGTGCGTGCGTGCATGTGTGTGTGTGTGTGTGTGTGTGTGTGTGTGTGTGTGTGTGTGTGTGTGTGTGTGTGTGTGTGTGTGTGTGTGTGTGTGTGTGTGTACTCACCTATTTGTACCTGCGGGGGTTGGGCTTCGTCTCTTTGGTCCCGCCTCTCAACTGTCAATCAACTGGTGTACAGATTCCTGAGCCTACTGAGCTCTATCATATCTACATTTGAAACTGTGTATGGAGTCAGCCTCCACATCACTTCCTAGTGCATTCCATCCGTTAACTACTCTGACACTGAAAAAGTTCCTTCTAACGTCTCTGTGGCTCATTTGGGTACTCAGTTTCCACCTGTGTCCCCTTGTTCGCGTACCACCCGTGTTTAACTGTTTATCTTTATCTACCTTGTCAATTACTCTGAGAATTTTGTAGGTAGTGATCATGTCTCCCCTTATTCTTATGTCTTCCAGTGTGGTGAGGTGCATTTCACTCAGCCTTTCCTCGTAACTCATGCCACACAGGGTGTATTCACCTATTTGCATTCACCTATTTGTTCTTGCGGGGGTTGAACTCTGCTCTTTCGGCCCGCCTCTCAACTGTCAATCAATCAAATTCAAGTATGTTTATTGAGATAATAAAAAAATACATCTCAAAGGGATAGAGTAGCTTAGGCTATTTCTACCCCCCTTCAATCAATCAATCAACTGTAACTAACTACTATTTTTTTTCCACACACACACACACACACACACACACACACACACACACACACACACACACACACACACACACACACACACACACACACAGCAGAGGAGGTAATGAAACAGTTGACAACACTGGATGCAAATAAAGCTGTTGGACCAGACAAAGTATCACCGTGGATACTTAAAGAGGCAGCGCAGGCTCTCAGCGTGCCTCTGGCAATGATTTTTAATGAGTCACTTATGTCGGGAGAATTGCCCAGTTGCTAGAAGGAGGCAAATGTCGTACCGATTTTCAAGAAAGGTGATAGGGAGGAGGCACTTAACTACAGACCCGTATCACTGACTAGCATCCCCTGCAAAATACTTGAAATAATTAGGCTAAGACTTGTTGAGCACCTGGAGAGCATTGGGTTTGTAAACAAGCACCAACATGGGTTCTGGACAGGGAAATCATGCCTAACAAACCTTTTAGAATTCTATGATAAAGTAACAAGGATAAGGCAGGACAGAGAAGGCTGGGCAGACTGCATATTTCTTGACTGCCAAAAGGCCTTTGATACAGTACCGCACATGAGACTGCTATACAAACTTGAGAGGCAGGCAGGAGTAAGCGGAAAAGGCCCTAGTATGGGTGAAGAACTACCTAACAGGAAGGAGCCAGAGGGTAATGGTAAGGGGCGAGAAGTCGGACTGGCGAACAGTAACAAGTGGAGTACCTCAAGGATCGGTGCTGGGACCAATCCTCTTTCTAATTTTCGTAAATGATATGTTTACAGGAGTGGAATCATACATGTCAATGTTTGCGGATGACGCAAAATTAATGAGAAGAGTTGTGACAGACGAGGATTGTAGGATCCTCCAAGAGGACTTAAACAGGCTGCAGAGATGGTCAGGGAAATGGCTACTGGTGTTTAACACCAGTAAATGTATAGTTATGGAAATGGGACAGGTGATAGGAGACCAAAGGGACA
>NC_091212.1:24468122-24478122 GCF_040958095.1 Procambarus clarkii
CCTGCATGCATCAGCCAACAGTGAGCACCCAGGAAATATGGGAGGACTGGGCTAGTGTGTGTGTCCAGCCCCCTGTGTGTTGGTTGTAATGTTTGGGAGTTATCGTGGCGCCCTTGGTAATGGCTCCCCAGGTATTGTATTGGCCCTCCGCCAGGTATTGTATTGGATGTATTCGCTTGCCGAGCTCCTATTGAATCTCTGACATAACTTGTGTGTGTGTGTGTGTGTGTGTGTGTGTGTGTGTGTGTGTGTGTGTGTGTGTGTGTGTGTGTGTGTGTGTGTGTGTGTGTGTCTGTGTGTGTGTGTACTCACCTAGTTGTGCTTGCGGGGGTTGAGCTCTGGCTCTTTGGTCCCGCCTCTCAACTGTCAATCAACAGGTGTACAGGTTCCTGAGCCTATTGGGCTCTATCATATCTACACTTGAAACTGTGTATGGAGTCAGCCTCCACCACATCACTTCCTAATGCATTCCATTTGTCAACCACTCTGACACTAAAAAAGTTCTTTCTAATATCTCTGTGGCTCATTTGGGCACTCAGTTTCCACCTGTGTCCCCTAGTGCGTGTGCCCCTTGTGTTAAACAGCCTGTCTTTATCAACCCTGTCAATTCCCTTGAGGATCTTGAATGTGGTGATCATGTCCCCCCTAACTCTTCTGTCTTCCAACGAAGTGAGGTTTAATTCCCGTAGTCTCTCCTCGTAGCTCATACCTCTCAGCTCGGGTACTAGTCTGGTGGCAAACCTTTGAACCTTTTCCAGTTTAGTCTTATCCTTGACTAGATATGGACTCCATGCTGGTGCCGCATACTCCAGGACTGGTCTGACATATGTGGTATATAATGTTCTGAAAGATTCCTTACACAAGTTTCTAAAGGCCGTTCTTATGTTAGCCAACCTGGCATATGCTGCTGCTGTTATCCTCTTGATATGAGCATCAGGGGACAGGTCTGGCGTGATATCAACCCCCAGGTCTTTCTCTCTCTCGGACTCTTGAAGTATTTCATCTCCCAAGTGATACCTTGTATCTGGTCTCCTGCTTCCTACCCCTATCTTCATTACATTACATTTGCTTGGATTAAACTCTAACAGCCATTTCTTCGACCATTCCTGCAGCTTGTCCATGTCTTCTTGAAGCCTCAAGCTGTCCTCCTCTGTCTTAATCCTTCTCAGAATTTTGGCGTCGTCAGCAAACATTGAGAGGAATGAGTCTATACCCTCTGGGAGATCATTTACGTATATCAGAAACAGGATAGGTCCAAGTACAGAGCCCTGTGGGACTCCACTGGTGACTTCACGCCAGTCTGAGGTCTCACCCCTCACTGTAACTTTCTGCTTCCTATTGCTTAGGTATTCCCTTATCCACTGGAGCGCCCTACCAGTGTGTGTGTGTGTGTGTGTGTGTGTGTGTGTGTGTGTGTGTGTGTGTGTGTGTGTGTGTGTGTGTGTGTGTGTGTGTGTGTGTGTGTGTGTGTGTGTGTGTATTCACCTAGTTGTTCTTGCGGGGGTTGAGCTCTACTCATTCGGCCCGCCTCTCAACTGTCAATCAATCAACTGTAACTAACTACTAACTTGTTAGTTAGTAGTTACCATACCAGGTGGTGGCTGTGTGTGTGTAGAGTGCACACCAGGTGGTGGCTGTGAGTGTGTAGAGTGCACAGCAGGTGATGGCTGTGTGTGTGTAGAGTGCACAGCAGGTGGTCGCTGTGTATGTGTAGAGTGCACAGCAGGCGGTGGCTGTGAGTGTGTAGAGTGCACAGCAGGCGGTGGCTGTGAGTGTGTAGAGTGCACAGCAGGTGATGGCTGTGTGTGTGTAGAGTGCACAGCAGGTGGTCGCTGTGTATGTGTAGAGTGCACACCAGGTGGTGGCTGTGTGTGTGTAGAGTGCACAGCAGGCGGTGGCTGTGAGTGTGTTGAGTGCACACCAGGTGGTGGCTGTGAGTGTGTTGAGTGCACACCAGGTGGTGGCTGTGAGTGTGTTGAGTGCACACCAGGTGGTGGCTGTGTGTGTGTAGAGTGCGCACCAGGTGGTGGCTGTGTGTGTGTAGAGTGCACAGCAGGCGGTGGCTGAGTGTGTTGAGTGCACAGCAGGTGGTGGCTGCAAGAAGATCGAGTGCACTACAGGTGAATTCTATCAACGTACATCATGACCACGATCAATGCTCTTCACTTATCGGGTCGTTCGCAGCAACAATGCTCTTTCTAACAGTCTAGGCTCTTCACTCTCGCCTGCATTGTTGCATTGAGAACCTCTAGTACAGCACGCATTGTTGCAAAAAGCCGCTGGTATCACATACATTTTTATATACAACAAGTTCTGGTATAACCTAACTGATACCCAACAGAGAATTTAAAGCTGCTCAGGAGTCCCATTAGGTATCTGGGGGTTAAGTTACCCCCTAAAGTCCTCCATTATTGTGGTCTGGTTGGTATGACGGTGGTCTCTTACACGCAGGGGTCTGGTAGCTGAGCGGACAGCGCGCAGGACTCGTAATTCTGTGGCCCGGATTTGATTCCCGGACCAGGCAGAAACAAAGGGGCAAGGTTTCTATCATCTTGATGCCCCTGTTATCTAGCAGTAAATAGGTACCTGGGAGTTAGACAGCTGTCGCGGAGCTGCTTCCTGCGAGTGTGTTGGTGGGGGGGGGGATTTGTTAGTAATTAGGTTGATTGACAGTTGAGAGACGGGCCGAAAGAGTAGAGCTCAACCCGCAAGAACTTAGGAGAATAAACACGAACACATACACACACACACACATACACACACACACACGAACACACACACACACACACACACGAACACACAAACATACACACACATACACGTGTGTTTAGTGGCACTGGTAACTGAGTGGACAGCGTGCGGGACTCGTAATCCTGTGGACCGGGTTCGATTCCCTGCGAAGGCGAGGAACAACGGGCAGTTTTTTTCACCCTGATGCCCCCTGTTACCTAGCAGTAAATAGGTACCTGGGATTTGGACAGCTGTTACGGACTGCTTCCTGTGTGTACTCACCTATTTGTGCTTGCGGGGGTTGAGCTCTGGCTCTTTGGTCCCGCCTCTCAACTGTCAATCAACAGGTGTACAGGTTCCTGAGCCTATTGGGCTCTATCATATCTACACTTGAAACTGTGTATGGAGTCAGTCTCCACCACATCACTTCCTAATGCATTCCATTTGTCAACCACTCTGACACTAAAAAAGTTCTTTCTAATATCTATGTGGCTCATTTGGGTACTCAGTTTCCTCCTGTGTCCCCTAGTGTGTGTGTATGTGTGTATGTGTACTCACCTAGTTGTGTTTGCGGGGGTTGAGCTCTGGCTCTTTGGTCCCGCCTCTCAACCGTCAATCAACAGGTGTACAGATTCATGAGCCTATCGGGCTCTGTCATATCTACACTTGAAACTGTGTATGGAGTCAGCCTCCACCACATCACTTCCTAATGCATTCCATTTGTCAACCACTCTGACACTAAAAAAGTTCTTTCTAATATCTCTGTGGCTCATTTGGGCACTCAGTTTCCACCTGTGTCCCCTTGTGCATGTTCCCCTTGTGTTAAATAGACTGTCTTTATCTACCCTATCAATCCCCTTCAGAATCTTGAATGTGGTGATCATGTCCCCCCTAACTCTTCTGTCTTCCAGCGAAGTGAGGTTTAATTCCCGTAGTCTCTCCTCGTAGCTCATACCTCTCAGCTCGGGTACTAGTCTGGTGGCAAACCTTTGAACCTTTTCCAGTTTAGTCTTATCCTTGACTAGATATGGACTCCATGCTGGGGCTGCATACTCCAGGATTGGCCTGACATATGTGGTATACAAAGTTCTGAATGATTCTTTACACAAGTTTCTGAATGCCGTTCGTATGTTGGCCAGCCTGGCATATGCCGCTGATGTTATCCGCTTGATATGTGCTGCAGGAGACAGGTCTGGCGTGATATCAACCCCCAAGTCTTTTTCCTTCTCTGACTCCTGAAGAATTTCCTCTCCCAGATGATACCTTGTATCTGGCCTCCTGCTCCCTACACCTATCTTCATTACATTACATTTGGTTGGGTTAAACTCTAACAACCATTTGTTCGACCATTCCTTCAGCTTGTCTAGGTCTTCTTGAAGCCTCAAACAGTCCTCGTCTGTTTTAATCCTTCTCATAATTTTAGCATCGTCCGCAAACATTGAGAGAAATGAATCGATACCCTCCGGGAGATCATTTACTTATATCAGAAACAAGATAGGACCGAGTACAGAGCCCTGTGGGACTCCACTAGTGACTTCACGCCAATCGGAGGTCTCACCCCTCACCGTAACTCTCTGCTTCCTATTGCTTAGATACTCCCTTATCCACTGGAGCACCTTACCAGCTACACCTGCCTGTCTCTCCAGCTTATGTACCAGCCTCTTATGCGGTACTGTGTCAAAGGCTTTCCGACAATCCAAGAAAATGCAGTCCGCCCAGCCCTCTCTTTCTTGCTTAATCTGTGTCACCTGATCGTAGAATTCTATCAAGCCTGTAAGGCAAGATTTACCCTCCCTGAATCCATGTTTGCGATTTGTCACGAAGTCCCTTCTCTCCAGATGTGTTACCAGGTTTTTTCTCACGATCTTCTCCATCACCTTGCATGGTATACAAGTCAAGGACACTGGCCTGTAGTTCAGTGCCTCTTGTCTGTCGCCCTTTTTGTATATTGGGACCACATTCGCCGTCTTCCATATTTCTGGTAGGTCTCCCGTCTCTAGTGACTTACTATACACTATGGAGAGTGGCAGGCAAAGTGCCTCTGCACACTCTTTCAGTACCCATGGTGAGATCCCATCTGGACCAACAGCCTTTCTAACATCCAGATCCAGCAGGTGTCTCTTGACCTCCTCTCTCGTAATTTCGAACTCCTCCAAGGCCGCCTGGTTTACCTCCCTTTCTCCTAGCACAGTGACCTCACCCTGTTCTATTGTGAAGACCTCCTGGAACCTCTTGTTGAGTTCCTCACACACCTCTCTGTCATTCTCTGTATACCTGTCCTCGCCTGTTCTAAGTTTCAATACCTGTTCTTTCACTGTTGTTTTCCTTCTGATGTGACTGTGGAGTAGCTTTGGTTCGGTCTTGGCTTTGTTTGCTATATCATTTTCAAAATTTTTCTCTGCTTCTCTTCTCACCCTGACGTACTCATTCCTGGTTCTCTGGTATCTCTCTCTGCTTTCTGGTGTTCTGTTATTCCGGAAGTTCCTCCACGCCTTTTTGTTCAGTTTCTTCGCTTCCATACATGCCCTATTATACCATGGATTCTTCTGTTGCTTCTCGGATTTTTCCCTTTGGGCCGGGATGAACCTGTTTACTGCCTCCTGACACTTTTGGGTAACATAGTCCATCATACCCTGTACAGACTTGTCTCTGAGGTCTGTGTCCCAAGGTATTTCACTTAGGAAACTTCTCATCTGTTCGTAGTTCCCCTTTCGGTATGCCAGCCTTTTGATTCCTAGTTCTTTTTGGGGGGAGATAAGTCCTAGCTCTACCAGGTACTCAAAGTTCAATACACTGTGGTCACTCATTCCCAAGGGCGCTTCCATCTTAACTTCCCTTATATCCCATTCATTTAGGGTAAATATCAAATCAAGCATTGCTGGTTCATCTTCTCCTCTCATTCTTGTTGGTTCTTTGGTGTGCTGGCTTAGAAAGTTTCTTGTTGCCACGTCCAGCAGCTTAGCTCTCCATGTTTCTGGTCCTCCATGCGGGTCTCTGTTCTTCCAATCTATCTTCCCATGGTTGAAGTCTCCCATAATTAGTAGTCCAGATCCATTCCTGCTAGCAACAGAAGCTGCTCTTTCTATTATGTTAATGGTGGCCATGTTGTTTCTATCATATTCCTGTCTAGGTCTTCTGTCATTTGGTGGTGGATTATATATGACTGCGACTATAATTTTTTTCCCTGTGTGTGTGTGTGTGTGTGTGTGTGTGTGTGTGTGTGTGTGTGTGTGTGTGTGTGTGTGTGTGTGTGTGTGTGTGTGTGTGTGTGTACTCACCTATTTGTGCTTGCGGGGGTTGAGCTTTGGCTCATTGGTCCCGCCTTTCAACCATCAATCAACTGGGTGTATGTGTGTGTGTGTGTGTGTGTGTGTTTACTAGTTGTGTTTTTGCGGGGGTTGAGCTTTGCTCTTTCGGCCCGCCTCTCAACTGTCAATCAACTGTTTACTAACTACTTTTTTTTTTTTTTTTTTCCCTACACCACACACACACACACCCCAGGAAGCAGCCCGTGACAGCTGACTAACTCCCAGGTACCTATTTACTGCTAGGTAACAGGGGCACTTAGGGTGAAAGAAACTTTGCCCATTTGTTTCTGCCTCGTGCGGGAATCGAACCCGCGCCACAGAATTACGAGTCCTGCGCGCTATCCACCAGGCTACGAGGCCCCCGTGGCCCCCGTGTGTGTGTGTGTGTGTGGAAAATCCTTCTGCGGTGTGGAATTTTCAGTTGCATATATGCTTGGGGACCATTCAAGCTTGTTCGCATTTGTGTTGCTCACGTGGCCCCACAAACTGAGGTGATTCGATGAAATATCTATGCCCAAGCTTACCACCAAGTGGTGTCGGGTCGTTGGGGATATTGCTTTGGCTACGAATGACTTTTGAACAGTCACAGTGGTCGAGTGGTTAAGGAACCAGGAATGCCATGGTACCTAGTGCTCCTGGCTCTCTGGGTTCGAATCCTTCTGGGGGGTGAAGAGTTTTCAGTTGCATATTGACTTGGGGACCATTCAAGCTTCTTCGCATATCTATATATATATATATATATATATATATATATATATATATATATATATATGGCACAACTCTCCTAAACACGAGAGTTAAGTATACAACTTTAGAACACTTTCCCACCAGGAGACTCGAACCCTAGCCAGCACAGAAGCCTTCCAGCAACTGGCATAACAGGAACGCCTTAACCCGCTCCACCACCCGCTCAGACCCTTAAAAGAGATGGTAATTTCGGAGTATTTAAATACCCCAAAGATCAACACCTCCCAAGAGCACCAGAGCAAGTGAGGGGTCATTTATACGTTAATTTCATCAAGTCCCTGTTAATATGGGAAGACACAGTGTCTCTGCTTAAGGCACAACTCTCCTAAACACGAGAGTTAAGTATACAACTTTAGAACACTTTCCCACCAGGAGACTCGAACCCTAGCCAGCACAGAAGCCTTCCAGCAACTGGCATAACAGGTACGCCTTAACCCGCTCCACCACCCGCTCAGACCCTTAAAAGAGATGGTAATTTCGGAGTATTTAAATACCCCAAAGATCAACACCTCCCAAGAGCACCAGAGCAAGTGAGGGGTCATTTATACGTTAATTTATACGTTAGTTGTATACTTAACTCTCGTGTTTAGGAGAGTTGTGCCTTAAGCAGAGACACTGTGTCTTCCCATATTAACAGGGACTTGATGAAATTAACGTATAAATGACCCCTCACTTGCTCTGGTGCTCTTGGGAGGTGTTGATCTTTGGGGTATTTAAATACTCCGAAATTACCATCTCTTTTAAGGGTCTGAGCGGGTGGTGGAGCGGGTTAAGGCGTACCTGTTATGCCAGTTGCTGGAAGGCTTCTGTGCTGGCTAGGGTTCGAGTCTCCTGGTGGGAAAGTGTTCTAAAGTTGTATATATATATATATATATATATATATATATATATATATATATATATATATATATATATATATATATATATATATATATATATATATATATATGTTGTTAAATTTGACCGAAAAAGAAAGATTAATAATTCTAACACGAATTTTCTCAATATTTCTTATGTTTCTTTTTACTGTCGATGGTAATTGAAAAATCAATTCTCCAAAATTCATTTTTATTTCTAGTCTGACGCGACGCTTGAACGCGTTTCGTAATAACTTATTACATTTTCAAAGACTTTAGTTTACACACACACAACTGTAACCTGAAAACACTGAACAGAGTTTTACTATGCTAACATTTAAACAGCTTGTCTTATATACTCGTATTTGGGTGAGGTGATATGTTGCAACAGTTTTGGATGAGGTGAACAAACTTTCAACACAGGACAGAACACGAAGCAATGAGTATAAATTGGATAAATGAGAGGGAAGAATGGAAGTAACTGCAAAGGGCCTATTAGCCCATATTTTCTCTTGATGCTTTGATATTGGTACGGAGTCTAGAAGTGGGTAGAATATAGTTGTGCATTAATTGGCTGTTGATTTCTTGATGTGTAGTGCCTCGCAGATGTCAAGCCGCCTGCTATCGCTGTATTTATCGATGGTTTTTGTGTTGTTTGTTAAGACTTCTCTGGTGATGGTCTGGTTGTGGGAAGAGATTATATGTTCCTTAATGGAGCCCTGTTGCTTATGCATCGTTAATCGCCTGGAAAGAGATGTTGTTGTCTTGCCTATATACTGAGTTCTTTAGGGCTTACAGTCCCCAAGTGGGCATTTGAAGGCATAGACGACGTTAGTCTCTTTTAAGGCGTTCTGCTTTGTGTCTGGAGAGTTTTTCATGAGTAGGTTGGCCGTTTTTTTGGTTTTATAGTAAATCGTCAATTGTATCTTCTCATTTTTGTCTGTAGGGATAACGTTCCTATTAACAATATCTTTCAGGACCCTTTCCTCCGTTTTATGAGCTGTGGAAAAGAAGTTCCTGTAAAATAGTCTAATAGGGGGTACAGGTGTTGTGTTAGTTGACTCTTCAGAGGTTGCATGGCGTTTCACTTTCCTTCTTATGATGTCTTCAACGAAACCATTGGAGAAGCCGTTGTTGACTAGGACCTGCCTTACCCTACAGAGTTCTTCATCGACTTGCTTCCATCCTGAGCTGTGGCTGAAAGCACGGTCGATGTAAGCGTTGACAACACTCCTCTTGTACCTGTCTGGGCAGTCACTGTTGGCATTGAGGCACATTCCTATGTTTGTTTCCTTAGTGTAGGCTGCAGTGTGAAAACCTCCGCTCCTTTCTATGACTGTTACATCTAGAAAGGGCAGCTTCCCATCCTTCTCCATCTCATAAGTGAAACTCAATACAGAATTCCGCTCGAATGCCTCCTTCAGCTCCTGCAGGTACCCAGATGTCAGACATCTGGTACCTGGGGAAAAATGTCGTCAACATATCTGCAGTATATGGCCGGTTTCAAGTTCATGTCAACTAAAACCGTCCGTTCGATGGTACCCATGTAGAAGTTTGCAAACAGGACACTTAGGGGAGAACCCATGGCGACCCCATCTGCTTGCTTGTACTAAAGAGGCACATTTCTTGAGCCCTGATGGGCACATGTATAAGCAAGCAGATGGGGTCGTCAAACAAAGCCGCCATTGAGAAAAGATGTACAGGTTCGTAAGTGCGTGCGTAACTGCTTCGTGAATCTGGCCCCTGAATTGGTCTTACATATGTGGTATACAAGGTTCTGAATGATTCCTTGCACAGGTTCCTGAAGGCAGTGTATATATATATATATATATATATATATATATATATATATATATATATATATATATATATATATATATATACACAACTTTAGAACACTTTCCCACCAGGAGACTCGAACCCTAGCCAGCACAGAAGCCTTCCAGCAACTGGCATAACAGATACGCCTTAACCCACTCCACCACCTGCTCAGACCCCAGAGCACTAGAGCAAGTGAGGGGTCATTTTTACGTTTTTTTCATCAAGTCCCTGTTAATATGGGAGAACACTGTGTCTATGCTTAAGGTCTCCTGGTGGGAAAGTGTTCTAAAGTTGTATACTTCACTCTCGTGTTTAGGAGAGTTGTGCCTTTTATATATATATATATATATATATATATATATATATATATATATATATATATATATATATATATATATATATTATATATATATATATATATGTCGTACCTAGTAGCCAGAACTCTCTTCTCAGCCTACTATTCAAGGCCCGATTTGCCTAATAAGCCAAGTTTTCCTGAATTAATATATTTACTATAGTTTTTTCTTATGAAATGAT